>NC_049209.1:50010306-50177806 GCF_013347855.1 Anguilla anguilla
TTTCAGTACATATTCACAGAGAGGGGAGCATTTCAGTACATATTCACAGAGAGGAGAGCATTTCAGTACATATTCACAGAGAGGAGAGCATTTCAGTACATATTCACAGAGAGGAGAGCATTTCAGTACATATTCACAGAGAGGAGAGCATTTCAGTACATATTCACAGAGAGGAGAGCATTTCAGTACATATTCACAGAGAGGAGAGCATTTCAGTACATATTCACAGAGAGGAGAGCATTTCAGTACATATTCATAGAGAGGACAGTATTTCAGAACACATTCACAGAGAGGAGAGCATTTCAGATCATTCATAGAGAGGAGAGCATTTCAGGACACATTCTAAGAGAGAAGAGCACATCAGATCAGACAAGAGAGAAAATGTCAGAACAAAACAATCATTTAAAGATCTAAAACTTTGTTACAGAAACCAAAATGGTCTCATTTAGAAATCTAAATGGTCACAAAACTTTAAATTCTGATTCTGATTGTTTCTTTTGCAGAACTTCTGCTTGCAAAAGTTTTACAAGAGCAGTGAACTTTTTTCATTCACTCACCTTTTTGATGAACTTCTCGACAATCTGGACGACGTGCTTATACAACTACAAAGAGAACAGAGGACATTTTCTCACTGCACATTTTCTACACGAATCGCTTTTCATCACAAAAAGAGTCCATTCTATAACTCATTAATGACAGGGCAATTGTGACTGACACATATACACACAACTATAACTACCCTCTCTTACTGTTCTGACAATAAAACGATGAGCAACGCAAGAGCGGACATCGGCAGTAAATATCCTCCGCGCAAACATCCGTGCTTCTCCCCATCCATCCTCTACCCCGCGCTATCGCTTACCTTAATAGCTTTTATGGCCGACTTCGTTATCGAAATCATCTTCGCTCGGGAAATCGGCGGCTTCATGTCCATCAAGGAGAACAACTGCGGGGGAAGGAAAAAAGACAAATAAAACTCAGCCCGTTGTGTGAAGCCCATCCGGTATGCTTCGAGCGATAGCGCTTTCGTGTTTGTGCCGCGTCTAGCTTCCGTCGTCAAACAGCGTGAGGACTTGCGGAAAGTGAAGACCTAAATAATGACCTCGGTTTTTAGCATCAATGCACAAACGGTCGGTTTCTGCGCTTGTTCGTAGCCACCCCCTCACGTGCACTTGTGGCAGGTTCATACATCAGCCTAAGTATTGCTATGGGCTGTGAACTGGACCTTATGTGTTCTTGCCTATGAATAACTGTACATAATGAGCATTGTACCTTATCAGACCTGTGTTTTGTAGTTGTTCCAAGTGACCTTCAGTATTCACTGTTGTAAGTCACTTTGGATAAGCATTTCCTAATTAAGCAGGAAAACTCAGGAACAGTCACATCCCTGACAAAGACAACTGAAGGAAGTACAGCCACGTGTGTTACGCATGATGTCACACACAACCTAAGCACAATGATATTCGCCACAGTAGACCCCAAAGGAAGGCAGCAATGCAAGCTAAGAGATGTCAAACTTCAGTGGCTTAAGTGACCAATGATCGTCTTAGAAGGATAACAAAGGTAACAATATACATCTTCATACATATCTTCTCAGGGAGTTAACAGTATTATCTGTTACAATACCAATGAAGAGCACAAATGTACCCCATTCTTGTTGTGATGAATGCTAACTTAGCCTACGCTGCTAAAGAGAATGAGAATGACATCTGATAAGCCAAGACAAATGTTACAAAGCAAATTGGCTGCAGACAGTGGCGCATCGGGGAACATGAACCAAAGTCCACTGTAATGCCAGCAGTTGTACAAAGCACGCAGAGCCACAGCTCACACCAGCGGGGCTCCAGTTGCCACACAGTAATGGGAAAACGGGTAGAGTGGGGGGGGGGGGGGGGAAACAGAAGGACCGAAATGGCGAAGTGACAACTGGGGTTTCATGTGTAGCTCCCCACCAGCGACTGAGGATGCATGACACCAGGATGAGTCACGTCGCCACGGCGAAAAAGTAGCTGAGGTCATATTCCGTGTTTATCCAGGGACAGACAGAGACCCAGATACAATTACAGGACGCTTTCAAACGAGGAGCTACTCTCTTACGCACACGTAATGCATCACGCACAGGTTTTAGACCCGGGGTGTCAGACTGCTGTCATTAAGGGCCACAGCGTCTGCAGAGTTTCTGCAGTTTTCATTCAATCGGCAGCCAGTTAAGGAAACCCAAATTGTGGACTCTTCGGCCAATCAGTGACAAGCACAGAAATCCTGGAACACACTGAAAACTAGCAGCCCTCTAAAACTGGGGGCAAGATCACACAGTCAGTCAAACACAAAGAAAGGAACACACACGCGCGCGCACACACACACACACACACACACCACATTTAGCTCAACAGTGGTCATAATAAAGAAGCAAAAGGTAACTGTGTGCACTTGTTCACTGTCACACACACCTCTGTTAGCTCAACAGTGGTCATAAAACCAATACTTGGTCATTTTGCTCCATCTCTCACTCTCATTTCAGGTCAATATAAATTGTATTTAAGCCCTTTTAACCCTTTTTAACATAACAGCTTAAAATAGTTTGATCCTAAATGAAGAACACTGGTTTTATTATATATTCATTTTTTAAGTCCGAACGACGATCAACAGTCTCCTATCAGAGCTTCCCAACACTCTTTCTAGGAACACACTGTTTGGCCTGTGGTTAATTCAATCCCCAGCTACATAAAACAACCTCCCCGGAACTGGCTAATAGGCTAATTCTCAACAACCCTGTCTCACCATTTCAGCTAGGCCTATCTTACACTGCTCTATTTTATTTGAGCTGCTGAGGAAGAATAACTTGTCCATCCTATAAGTGAATGAATGAAAGAATTTGTTCATGCATGCATGCATGCAACCAAAATAATTTAATGGGAGTTGAGAGAGAATACGTGTGTAGAGCAAGTTTTCCGATCATACTACGCCTAAACGTCAGGCAATGCTAGAAGCGTCTAACACCGTTCAGTAATCTAAGTATTACGACTAAGCCTAAATTTCCTGGTTTTTAATCCGTAATAGCAGGTGATCCCAGCACAAGCGATGACAAAGCAAAGGAGAATTCTGATCTTTGAACATCCTTATTTTAAATCGCTTGCGGTCTAATCATCAAACTAATATACAAGTTGTCCCTTTCTTGTAAAGGAAACTTAAGCAAAACAAATAACAGTTGTCCAACAATCTCTTTACTTACCAAGTCTATAATATACTCAACGTTGATATATCTGTGTGTGTGCATGTGCGTGCGTGTGTGTGGGTGTTTCATTGAAAGCATATTACATACACAAGCTATAATGCATTGCCTATTGGAAACTCATTAATAAAACAGCTGTCTTTGACTGTTTCTTGGAACCAATTAACCTGCAAGCAAGTTAAGGTTAGAAACCGAACCCATGGAAAGTAATAACGGTTGTTATTCTATGTGTTAGATTGAATATAGAATACGAAATACGAAAATAATGTCGTTCGGTTACATTCACAAGAACTACTTTATCTACTTTAATCGGAAAGAGGCCTACGAGGGAGAGCCAGTTTTACTACGTGTCAAATTTGGGGTGTCACATCAAAGGGCACTTGCGGACACCCCATGAACTCTCCACTATAGCAGCTATCTTGCTATAATTCCTAATTTTAACAGCTAGCAACACCAATAACACATTATTGAAACACCAAGACTTTAAGACGCTAAACATAGCCAACAAAAACACACAAACTCTCGCCCACACATATACACAAACAGATATTGAGCCCCGACGAGGAAGTACCACTTCTATCCCCGCGCATTGCCTACTTCAGCTAGCTGCTAGCTAACTTTAGCTTACTAGCTACCTTGGTAACGATGCACAGTGCCAGAGGAGTTGCGCTCCCCGCACATAGAAATGTTGGAAATATTGCTTATTTCTAAGATCCCCGAGTTGAAGCTCTATCCAACCATTGCAATGCACGAAGTAGTTCACCTGAAACTATTTACGTTGCAGCAGCTTTCCAATGACACCTCGTTAGTTACACACCCACACTGAACCTGGTTAGCTGGCTGGCTAGCAGCTAGCTAGCTTTTTTTGGGAGACCAGCACGTCAAAGCTACCTACAGTGGGCCAAGCCAGACACTATTGCGTGGTTTTGCATGCACTAAACACGCACAAAATAATCCAGGGTTTCCACGGGGTGCGGAAAGCACACGCCAAAGTGTCCTTATGCTATCACTTTCGCAGCATGAGTGCATTTTCAGCCTGCGGCCTGAAAGCAACACTACTCCACGGCCTCCACAAGTGCAGAATCGGACAGCCGAGTTCACATGACGGGAACCGCCACGGTTCCAGTAGTTTTCCAGGCCCCCGTCGCCCACAAAGACAGGCTTACCTCCTGGTTGAAAGCGTTGACAGCGTCCATTGTCTCCCGTCTCTACGACTTTGCCCTGTACCGTCCAGCACTCTGATATTAGCAATGTTTATCTCCGGATAGGCCGGTCTAACATGTCCGCTTCCAGCAGTTGCAAGCATCAGACGGTCGGCGGGTATGGAGCCGAGCGCGGAGCAGGATGGGATTGCTACAATCTCCCAGATCTCCGCAGTGTGGCAGTGTTGTCTGAGATTTCCTTCATGAAACATTGGCAATGTTATTGAGTATGTCTGATGTTACTGTGTTGCATCCCTCAGTTTGTTTGCAACACAACGTAGTGTTTTGGCAAATAACGCAAATGTATATGTCCAGATGGCATCCGCTACATTAACTGTTCTAAATAAATAAATAAATAAATAAATATTACTTTTAGGCGGCGTTAGTTATTTTTGAGCAGAAGAATTAACTAATTTATGCTATATTTATTATATTTAATTTGTCATTTGAAAGTCCATGAATAAAAAAGTAAAATATAGTATAGGACATTAAAAAATAAGTTAGTAATAATTAAGTACCTATGTAAATCATACAAACAATAACAAGTGTTAGTTGTGTAGGCTGCTTGATCAAAATTAGCAACATTTTCCGTTCATTTTAATAAAAAGGTATCGGGACAATCAACAGCTTGCCGATAATTGCGCTTGCATTGTAAATAACGGCCACTAGGTGGTGTGTCGTTCCGGTTTTTCAATGTTTTGACAGTTCCATGTTCACCTCGTGCAAGCTGTTTTCACGTTGTATAAACAATGAACATATCCGTCATTTCGTACGAAAAAAAAATCGAGAGAAAAGTGTGTTCTTATGTGCAGAAAAATCTAAAGAGTGTAGACCCTCTCATGAAAGCAGTGAAAGAGAATGTTAATTATCTCACTGCGGGATGTATGACTCACCATCAGCCTGTACGAGGACAATGAGAACGGCACAGTCAGTTCTCTACAGTAACCCGTTTCTCACATCCCTCCATCGCAAAGAACAGTGAAAAGGTTCGCTTTGTTAATTATTACTGTGCTCTTAATGCTCTGGCTCGTCAGCTGGCAACTGGCGAATTCGATTGATCGCACACGTCGCAACGCCCGTCCTTTAAATGTGCGCATTTCAGGAGAGTGACCGTTGTCTTTTGTTATCTTTCCAGTATTTTAACTGATTGTTGTTGTGCGGAGGAGAACATCTCCTCGTAGGTGGTTCTATTCTCACCACCGACGTTACTGTAGCTATGTAATTTCACACTTTCCGATGCAGCCAGACGAATGTTACCTGCCAATGAACTGCACAGCCGCGTGCCACATTAGGAATAAAATAACAGAAATTAATTAATTCATTATTTTTATGTAGGCTATGCATTTAAGCGTTAAAATGTTGACAACAATATGACTGCAAAATACTGCACATTTCAACAATAACACGTATAATATGCAACCACCTGTAACCGATATGTGTTAACGTGGGAAAACATGCTTATTTTATGTATATTACATAAACATTTATTTTTAAAATGTTTCGTAGGATAGATACTGTATCTGAGGTCTGTCTGGGCATATTTAAAGTCAAAAGTATACTGCATTGGTCAGGTCTATTTATTCCGCAAATCAGATACACTAAGGAGCTGATTAAGAACAAACAGAACAGATAAAGCGTCTGATCCTCGGGATCTTGAAATGTCAGAAGTCACGCGCGACCACTGAGGATGAAGAGGAAAGTTTCCCCTGTACTTTGGCTTTTCATTGTTGTCTTCGCTGTTGCTGAGCTGATCTGGCGGGGTCGGTCGGAGGCGGCGCTTGGGTGATTTATAAGCACGAGGTGCGAGCGCATTCGCTCACGCTGAAGTCCGTATTCGGATTACAGCCTACCGCAACCGCGCAGTGAGGTGGAGCTTTGCGCTTCAAACTAGAAACCCCTGCCTGCAGTGCCGCCGCGAAACAGTCACTTCTTTCAACTGCGAGTACAGTGCGCGACACCAGCAGTGGTGCGTTAGGAAAAGTGTTCACGTGCGTTTTTCTTTAGGACCTCGCGTTGGTCTGAAGTTTTATACTACCACTATAACATAAGGGATTCTGTTAATTATACTAAAAGGCAGTTTTTTAATTTCCGATAGAACAACCGTTTTCAACTTTCCGTCTCAGCGACGAATGGTACAGTTACATAACACTTTGCCTCGGGAAGTTATGCGTACAGTTTGAATTGGAAGCTTGCCAAGAACAGGTGGGCATATGTTGCGCTGCTCGTTAAGTATATTGACTTAGCCGTTGGGATTCATACCGAGAATACTTTGCTTCAGATGTCCGTTGCTGACAGAACTGATTGCATTTCAGCTCGCGCAGGGCGACCTGCTGGCCATTGTTTTTCTCAGAACGCACTATCGCAGAAGTAAACTGTACGGAGTCGTAAGGTACTGTAATCGGGATGCCTGCAGCGGACAGAGAGATGGTCATTGACGGTACTCGGCTTTTTGGGTTCAAACCGACAGCCTGTGTGGCGGAGAACGTAGCACCGCCGCCCCTGAATGGCTCCACGTCGGGGGACAAACTTCGCAATTTTTACCACACCAAGAGGGTTGGGAATTATCTGATTGGAAGGAAGCTTGGAGAGGGCTCCTTCGCCAAAGTTCGCGAGGGTCTGCACGCAATGACCGGGGAAAAGGTACGTCTGTGCTCGATCTGCATGCTATACGTGGGGGAGAAACTGGCTTTTTTTTGTGTTTTTCGTGTTGAGCATCTTTCCGCCAGTGTCCTTGGTAGCGCTTGTGGAGCAAGCAAGTAAAAGTTGTTACAGATAAAACAATAACTATGTTATTTGTGCAGTTTGATTTAGAACCTCTATATTAACATTCATGCATATACATATTTTTTCTTTTGTGACTTTTTGATAGCCTACTTCTAAGTGGGTGTGTGAAGCTGATGAATACAGTTCATTTGTATGATTTCCTCGTTTGTTATTAGTCATTTCCGTAAGTTTGAAACACGTCATTCCTAGTATTTCACCACCTTTTATTGTAAAATTAGTAGGAAATTTTAAATTTAAAGGGTGTTGACCAGAAGCAACCTGTTTGTGGTGAGGACAACGCAATCCTCGATTAGTCACTCCTTCCTGGACTATTAGGTAACAGTAAGACAATCGGGAGATTATTGAGTCGTCTGAATTAATAACAGATTGCCCCAGAGAGAAAGTGACTGACGTAAATCAGGATAGTAATCGAGAGACTTCTTAATGAAAGCATATTACGCTGCATTGATGAAACTGTAATGCGCATTAATTACTCCCGAGACTGAGTTTTACTGCTGGTCAATATTTGAGTTTCTAGGAGGATTGTTACTCTTCCTACTGTCCTGTGTACCGAGGACACAGGGGCTCCTTCGCTGGAAATGTAAGACAACAGACACTCCCTGATCACACACGCCAGGAGTCGCAGACACGATGCATTTATTCATGGTCCGCGTGCGCGTGGCGCACAGATATTGACCTCCGCAGAAATCTTCTAACGAGGAGCGAGAACCGCCAGCAGTTGCCTCTGCTCCCATTGGTCGAGCGCGCAGTTTGATCCGGTCTGCTATTGGCCGCCGCCTGTCTACTATTGTGCGGAGGATCCGTGGCTCCATTCATTAGCATATGGGAAAACAAGCACTTGTGTTTTTTGTTTTTTTCTTTTTCTTTTTGTGTGTGTGTGTGTGACCTGGAATTCCTATTTAGCATATGAAGGATTAACCCCCCCCCCCTTAACACAGACATCAGTGTCACCACCGCCACGACCGTTAAAAAAGGGAAAGGCTCCCTATTGCTAGGGAGAAGGTAGACACACTTCTCAGGATGATGCAAACCCCAGAAATCAGAAAGCGCCTCATTGTCATGTTTTTAGTCTTTCTCGCTCGCTCTCTCTCTCTCTCTCTCTCTCTCTCGCTCATGCTCAGCACAGATAGGTTTAACCTCACATCACATCACCAGGAACAGGGGGAGTGGGGGGAGGGGGTTGTAGTAAGGGCTTCGTTGCGGGGGGCGGGGGGCGGGGGGTGGGGGTGGGTGAGGGGGTAGCACTTGCTCCTGGGGTCTGTGAACACAGCTAACCCAGTTTTCGCCTCAGCCTCTTTGTCTGAGGGGCGAAGATAAACACGGCGGCAGTCAGATGGAACCCCCCCCCACCCCTCCCCAGTTTCGCGGAGCCCCCCCCCCACGCACCCCCTCCTCGTACCCCCCTTTCCATTGACTGTTGACTGAGGCAGGAAAAACAGAGATGTCTGTACTGACAGCTAAGGGTGCCAGGATGTGAGATTGATATCTGCGGTGACTCCTGACTAGGGAGGGGCTGGGGGGCTGGGGGGCTGGGGGGGTGGGGGGGTCTCGTCTGTTGCCCCCTCCCCCTAAAAGAAAAAAGACTATTGGTTAATGTAACCAATGCAATTATTTGCTCAACTGGAGGTGCATGGCTATTTGCCCGCTGACCTCCATACAGACAGCGATGAAGAATGCTGTCTAGGAAGGGGTGGATCTCAACCAAGGTGGCTCAGACAAAGCCGTAGACTAATTAATGGTGCTCTTCAGACCACCTTTACAGGCTGGGCGAGAGATACTCAATATCACAGGCTGGAACTGCACCTTCAAATCTCTCCCATAAATCAGTTTTTTTTTTTTTTTTTTTTTTTTTAATTAGATTTTTGGCAAAGTCAAAGTAAAATAATAAAAAATACATTCAAATTTATTTCGCATGGCAGTCTCTTGGGCACACGTCAGAGAGCGAACAGCGCTGACACCGTGCAGTCGTGCCAGTTTTTCTTTTTTTTTTTTTTTTTTTTGAGCCCGGAGAAGTGGGAACGTCGCCAGGAGCCGACGGGAGCGGAATTCTTAATGGCGTGGATCTGAGACAAAGAGATGACCTCACGGAGCGTGTCACAGTCGCGCATCCTCGACTGCGCAGGGGCGTTTAGTCAAAGTCCATGAGCCTCTTTAAATAATAATAATAATAATAATAATAATAACAATGATGATGTCAACAATAATAATAATAATGATTATTATTTCAATAATGATAATAATGGCGATGATGATGAGGACAATAATAATAATATTAATAATTATGATGGTGATGTCAATAATAATAATAATAATAATAATAATATTGATAATGGCAGAAGAGAGACTGGGGCCTCCTTTCTGGGTGATTTGCGGGTGATTTGCGGGTGATTGGGATTCTTACATTTGGCGCTGTTGTTCTGAGACCTCCCTTTATAGCGTGTGACAAATGGGCTGCACTAACAGGCCATTTGGGGATTTCACTGGCTGTGAAGGCAGTTTGCTTCAGAATGCTCAAGCACACACACACACACACACACTCACCACATACACACTCACACACACACACACACACACACACTCACCACATACACACAAACACACACACACACACACACACATACACACATGCACACTTACTCTCTCTCACACACACACACCACACACATACACACACTCACACACCCTTCATCCCCCCCCCCCCCCCGGCGTTAACGGTCTCCCCTTGCCCAGCTGCCTGCTGGGTGCTTCTCAGAGCAACTGTGAAACGAGGGGCCGGGAGCTTAACCTTCACCAGGGGGGGTCCAGCGTGTCCTCCTCACCTGTTCCTCCCGGCCAGGCTGTGAACACACACACCTCTGAGCACGGAGAGTTTTCAGTCAATCAGCAGCAAATTCTTGTAGCATTTACTTTTTCAATATGAATAAAAGTTAAGAAAAAAATTAATTAAAAAAAAATTAATAAACAGTCAGGCTACATATTGGTATTACTACACCGTCTCAGCGCTTGAATTGCAGTTGGGACAGCATATTACCATAAACCCAGCACTCGACTGTCTAGACTCATTTTTCATTCTCCCTCTCCATCCCTCTCTCCCCCTCCCCCACCTGCTGTCTCCCCCTCCCTCCCTCCCTCCCTCCCTTCCTCCCTCTCTCCCTCCCTCCTCTCCCTCTCGCAGGTGGCGGTGAAGGTGATCGACAAGCGGAAGGCCAAGAAGGACTCGTACGTGACGAAGAACCTGCGGCGGGAGGGCCAGATCCAGCAGATGATCCGGCACCCCAACATCACGCAGCTGCTGGACGTGCTGGAGACGGAGAACAGCTACTACCTGGTGATGGAGCTGTGCCCCGGGGGCAACCTGATGAGCCGCATCTACGAGCGCAAGCGCCTGGAGGAGCGCGAGGCCCAGAAGTACGTCCGCCAGCTGGTCATGGCCGTGGAGCACCTGCACCGGGCGGGCGTGGTGCACAGGTGAGTCCCTCTCTCTCTCTCTCTATCCCTCTGTGTGTCTGTCTGTCTCTCTCTCTGTGTCTCTCTGTCCTTCTCTCTGTCCCTGTGTGTGTGTGTCTGTCTCTCTCTCTCTCTCTCTGTGTCTGTCTGTCTCTGTCTCTCTTTCCCACTCTCTGTCTGTCTGCCTCGCTCTCTCTTTCTGTGTGTCTGTTTCTTTCTCTCCTTCTCTCTCTGTTCCACTCTCTCCCTCTTTCTCCTTCTCTGTGTCTGTCTGTCTCTGTCTCTCTCCTTTTCTCTCTGTCACTATCTGTGTGTCTGTCTCTCTCCCTCCCTCTCTCTCTGTCTGTCTCTGTTAGTCTCTCTCTCTCCCTCTTTCCATTCAATTCAATTTCAAAGTGCTTTATTGGCATGACAAATATTGGCTCTTGTGTTTCCAAAGTAGAGGTCATAAAATAAAACTACGTGCCATATGGATTATGCTAGATAGATTATAGATCAAACTTTCTTTGTCTCTCTCTCTCTCCTCTCTCTGTCCGGCTGTCTCTCTCTCTGTCTCTCGTGCTTTCTCCATGTATCTCTGTCTCTCCGTCTGTTCCTATTTCTCTCTTTCCCCCAGACACACCTACACGCGTGAATGCCTTCATGCATTCCTGCACAGACAGGACGCGCACTGTAGTAGTGTTCCTGCAGGTGCAACTCAAACGCGTGCCTCGTGTGAGGCGCCAGTTGTAGCCCACAGTGTCGCCTGCACTTTCCAGTGAACAGGGGCGCGTCTATGGCTGCTCTGTCTTACTGGGCCGTGAGGAGGGGGGGAGGGGGGAGGGGGGGGGCGGCGGTGGGGGGAGCGATTTCCCGGTAGAGGGATGAGTCACCGGACTCCGGTGGGGGCTTGCTCAGTATTCCAGGGCTGGTCCGGACAGTCTGGCTCCTGTGACCCCCTATGACAGGACATAATGTGCGCTTTGTGCCATGTCCTTAAAAAAAAAAAAAAAAAAAAAAAAAAAAAAAAAACTGTTCCTGAATTTCGCTCTGCTTAATTTGGGAAATGGACGGCTCGCCATTAATCGGGCCCCCCTCTTTTAAGGACACCAGCAGTCGCCGCTTCTGAGGATGTCTAGAATGTTCCAGCCTAAAAATTAACTGAAATTTAAATGAACGTACATAAGAATTTATTCTTAACTGCTGATGCTTATTGGCCAAGATTATCGCCTGATGTGCAGAAATAAAAGCTTGTGATTTGCTACTGCCGGACAATTATGAAGACTTTGCAGTTTAAAAAAATTGAAATGAGTTAGCAGGAGCTTAGCTAAGGGCTTGTAAATGAGTCTGTTGTCTTAAGGGAGGCCTTAAGTGATCAATCTTTACTGGATTAAATTAACCGTAAATTGAATGTTTCTTTGCAGAGACCTGAAGATCGAAAACCTTCTGCTGGACGAAAACGACAACATCAAGCTGATAGGTAATTCAGCCGCGTAAAAAAATACATCCGCACCCCTCCTATTCACAACACTCGGTTCTTGGCGTTGGTGTGTGAGAATTTCCCTTAAATTGAGGTCATATATCAATAAAATATATATGCATGATTTCCTCGTTTGTTATTAGTCATTTCCGTAAGTTTGAAACAGACGTCATTCCCAGTGTTTCACCACCTTTTATTGTACAATTAGTAGGACATTTTAAATTTAAAGGGTGTTGACCGGAAGCGACCTGTTTGTGACGAGGACAACGCAATCCTCGATTAGTCACTCCTTCCTGGACTATTAGGTAACAGTAAGACAGTCGGTTTGTTAAGATAATTCAAACAGTGAGGATCCCCCGTGATAGTTAGCCTCAGACTGGAACTCACGGCTGTCACCGGAGTCCGTTATCTGCGACAGCAGAGGGGGAGACGCGTTTGCACATGTGGTGGAGTTTTAAGTGCGGGCGGGCGGGTGTCTCATGAATGCTAAATGACCTCTCGCCTTCGCGCCAAGCAATCAGCGCGGATAACGGCCTCATTCGCGGGCCGGCGTCGAGTGTGGCGAACGGGTTTTGTTTAACCGAAGCGCTTTACCCCCCCCGCTGGGGAATTCTGGGATAGGGGTGTGACGCCCCCCCCCCCCCCAACCCCCACCACCCCCTCTCTCAGATGCCCTCGTTTACCCAGCTCTCTCCCCTCCTGTCCCTTCCCTCCCCCCCCCACCCTCCCCCCTCCCTTTCCAGACTTTGGCCTGAGCAACTGCGCGGGGATTCTGGGATACTCGGACCCGTTCAGCACGCAGTGCGGAAGCCCCGCCTACGCGGCGCCCGAGCTCCTGTCCCGGAAGAAGTACGGGCCCAAGGTGGACGTGTGGTCCGTGTGAGTGTCCCCCCGTTCACATTACGTCACATTTTATTTAGCGGACGCTTTTGTCCAAAGCGACGTACGAAAAGTGCATATCATGGTCATTACAACGACTACAAAACACACAGGTTCGAAAAGGCACAGTACTCATATCGTACAGCTATTTATAGCCAAGAACACAGTTCAGTTCACGCTGTGAACATTATTCTGACCAAACTTATGCCAAGTGAAGCTAAGGGGGAAGCACAAGCTACAATATTAGGACAAAATTTACAAATGACAGTAAGTGCTGGAATGGGGGTACATGTAACATGAGCCCCCCGTTTACCCCGAGCGCTAGCCCGACGGCGTAGCGTAGCCTAGCGTAGCGCGACGCTAAAGGAGCCATGTTAGCGACTCCTTAAAGGTTAACGCTGCCTGTCGTACCCCTGAGCAAGTCACTCAACCCGAACTGATTCAGCGCATTAATATACAGGCGTACGTGTGGCTCGTACTGTATGTGAAGAATGGAGGACGTGTGGGTGGCCCCGGGGGTGGAGGGTAAAGATAAATTCCGAAATGCAATGCGCTATCAATCTGCGTACGTGTTTTCGTTTCAAGTTGCGGTTCACGACTATTCAGTGCTTGCTTGTTTTTTTTGGGGTTTTTTTTTGTTGACATCACCTGCAATCAGCTCTGCTGCCTTGCTGTTTAACTCAAACTGCACTGATCCAGCGAGACACAAGTAGAAATTCTGGTTTAGGTCAAATTGGTTCAGACATCAGGCGATGCAAGAAACTGAAATAGAGGTTGCGCGCTTGTTACATAACGTATTTTAAGAAACGCCAACAGTTTTCACGTGGGCTAGAAATGAAGGTTTAACATTTCGATAATGTGGTTTTTGTTGTGAAGTGGTGTGCTGTCCTGCTCTGGCAAGGTCTAACCTGGGCCTTTCTTGCTCTCTTGTGTTCGTATGTGCGTGCATGTGTGTGTGTGTGTGTGTGTGTGTAGAGGGGTGAACATGTACGCCATGCTGACAGGTACTCTTCCCTTCACCGTGGAGCCCTTCAGTCTCCGCGCCCTGCACCAGAAGATGGTGGACAAGGAGATGAACCCTCTGCCCTCTCACCTGTCTCCAGGTACACGCCCCCACACACCTGTTCCCTCCGCAGCGCCAGAGTTCTCCTCGGGTGCACGCTTGCCCGTACACGCTGTTCTGGAACCTTCCGAATGTGTGCGCACTGCGCATCAACCGCGCGGCTTTAAAAAACTTAAGGATCTGTCTGCCGACAGGGAGTACGACCTCGTCTCTGTCAAACATAGAAAAGTCCAGGTGGAGCCCAAGGGTCATCATAAGCGTCATAAGTTTCATGAAAATCCATCCTCTGTGTGTTCAGTTTGTTTAAAATCCACCCTGTTTCGTAGCTCCGGTCCAAATTTCCAGTTGAAAAATCAGATTGCATTGCAGGCATTTAGCAGACGCTCTTATCCTGAGTGACTTGCACTTTTTACATCCATTTATACAGCTGGATATGTACTGAAGCAATGCAGGTTAAGTACCTTGCTCAAGGGTACAACGGCAGTGTCCTACCCAGGGATCGAACCTATGACCTTTAGGCTACAAGACCAGTTCCTTACCCATTATACCACACTGCCGCCCATTGAAGAAGCATTTGGGCGAAATGTTTTAATCCATCTGCTCTGCATCCCGTCTGTCTCTCGCGAGTCGTTTGAACTAAACCGTCGGAACGCTTGAATTTGGTCGCCTCTAACGTCAGGTTCGAGCCACAGTCGTTCCTCCAGCAATGGAGTTTATCGCACTGCGACACGTTAACAGGAACCGCAGAATAAAACGCCACCAACGGATTGGCAGTCATTCGAAGGCTTATGTAACTGCTCATAAAATCTCTGGGTTTTATGAGCTCGGTTGATTTTGACCTCCAGCAGACGTCTGCATTCCTTCGTGTTCTGCATCAGGCCGTTTGCTGCAAAACGTGTCTCGCAATAGTTTACGTTTCAAACTGATTTTTTTTGTGTGTGTCGGTTATTCAAATTAAAAACTGTTTAATATTCTGTATCAGTGTACTTTTTTTCTTCTTCTGCTCGTTTGTATAATTAATGAGCGATCAGGACGCGAGTCAGCAGGAACCGGTTCCAAATAAGTGAACGTGTTGTCGGTGAGCGATGACTGAATGTTCTGTACCGTAGAGTAAAATTTCTCAGTTATATATACTAAATAACAATAGCAGGAATAACCAGTTTTGTACACTTTTTTTTTAATTCTCCACTGTCACACAGGCAGTAAAATAAGAAAATAAGCACGTCTGGAAAACTGTCGGAATCTTTGTCAGCCTTGTTCTTCGCGTGTTATGCAAATATAGTCATGCTATGTAGCCCTGAGGCTGAATGGCACTTTAATTTAGGCAAACGCCGTTGTCTCGTTGAGTGATAAGGCAGGCTTTGCGTGCGTCTGTGCGTGCGCATATTCTTGTATGACAGAAATCAGTACAAGCTCCCCTTCAGGCAAAGTTTGTCTTCCCTAACCAGTGCAGCTATCCAGTGGTGTGACACAGGTCCTAGTGATTAATCGCGTTCCTTCACCGGTGGCAAATTTTCCATATTGCAGCTAAGAACAGGCTGTCACAGGAACCGCGACACGTCCTGTTTCCTGGTTCGCCCGCTCCTCACGTACCCGGCCCTCGAAATAACGAATCAGGGCTTCTGAGGCTAAAGCTTCGAGTCGTTTTCAGAGATTGTGTGTTCGGATTACGCTCTTCGACATCAGCCTGGAAGCAAACGCCGAATCTGCGGCTAAAGAGGCGAATTGCCCATTCCTGTCTCTTTCGTTGGCTGAAAGCGGATTGCCAACTTACTGTGAGTGTGAGCTTGTGTGTGTGTGTGTGTGTGTGTGTGTGTTTTGGTACGCTTCCTATGCAAACAAGTTCATCTGTAACAGGCTGGTGTTAGTTGCCCATTTTTATTGGTTTTTTTTTTGTTTGTATGTTTGGTTTTTTCTTTTGTATGTGTGTAATAGCTTCATTTGTTTGGTGTGTTTGGTCCACAGATGCTGTCAATCTGGTGAAGAAGCTTCTGGAGCCCGACCCCATCAAGCGGCCCAACATCCACCAAGTGATGTCCGACCCCTGGCTGAACCTGGGGAACCCCCAGACGGGAGCACCCTACCTGAACAGGTAAATAGTTCGCTGCTGATGACACATGATAGGCCCACCCGTTTTAGGGTTTATCATCTCCAGCCCCGTTGTGAAAGAGTGAACAGGTTGTGCTAGCCTGAATTAGCAGGGGGAAGGAGTTTTTGGACGCCCCCCCCAACCTGGATCCTGTCTCACCATCTCCGCCCCTCCCCCCTCCCCCCTCCCCCCCTTGCAGAATCCACATAGAGGAGATAAACCACATGGTGCTCCTGCACATGACGGAGAAGATGAGCTACAAGCACAGCGAGGTCCTGAGCGCCGTGCTGACCAACCGGGCCAGCCACACCCTGGCCGTCTACTTCCTGCTCAACAACAAGATGAGGCGGCTGTCCAAGGAGTACAGGGTGAGTGACAGGCCCCAGTACTAAGAGCTGTACCTGAGCTGCAGTCACACCTGGGTCCGATATTTACCTGAAATCGTTCAGCTCTTTAGACCGCTCGCAGCAAGATGGCCAGCATTAATTAAACTCTAACAGAGTACACGTGAGTCCAAGTGTAAGAGTTCATTTTACTGTGCACCAATATCCTGTGTAATTACTGACTTTTTAAAAATGGCCGATATTCTGAACACAACTCTTCTTTCGGATCATAATTACGTACTTGTTTTGGTTAGTAAATTTTTTTGTAAGTTTTTTTTTGTTTTAAGTTTCTTAGGGGCCTGTGGGAGTGTTTTAATATTTGACTGGCCTCCAGAGAGTTCAAAGTATTTGAAATTTATTTTAAATATATGCATATGTTTGGTACCGGGCCCAGGGCTCTACAATGCTCCCATTTTAGGAGCATTTGCTCCTGAAAATTGACATGTGATAACTATAAAAATAATTTAGGAGTACATCTCCTTACTGGGGTGCATTAGTGTGCTTCTAAATTGTTCAACATCAAAGCACAGTGCTAGCATGTTAGCATAGACCCCAGCCCAGGCCTAGCTCAGGTAGCTGTCCCATCGCTTGGGAGTTAGTCTTGGGAGTTAGCAAACTCTATAAGCTAAAAAAAAAAAAATCTCGCAGGCCAGGTCTAGCAGTTCTGCAGTTTAGAGTGTATCTGTGGGGGCTTTATCTCCTGCAGCTCATGGTCCATTAAAAAAAAGAAAAAACTAAAAAAGATTTTGAGCATTGAGCTGTGAAACAAAACAAAGCCTTTAGACAGACCGATGCCATTTTCCGCCCCCTCAATGCGCAGGAGAAGGAGGAGGTGCTGGAGAAGGAGAAGAAGAACGAGCTGTTCCAGACGCACTGGAGGAAGCCCATCGAGAAGATCACCATCCCCCCGAAACAGACGCCCATCTACCTGGCCCTCAGCAAGGCCCCCTCCAAGGACAAGAAGCAGAAAATAGGTCAGTGACCAGGTCGTGTGCAGAAGCACACTCTCTCTCACACACACACACACACACACACGTGCGGACTCACGCACGTTCTCTCAGAATAACGGTCAGAGATTTTTTTTCATCCACAACAACCTACTTACAAAGCACCCCCCCCCCCCCCCCCCCCCCCCCCCCCCCTTATCAAGCATGTTATCGTTGTTGACACGGGACAGCATGAATAGCTTTCCATCTCTAACCAGAAAAGAGCACGTGCAGAAATGACGGCTCGTTAACGAGACGAGCGGCTTGCCGTTTGGTGCTTTTGTGTCTCATTGGCTCTGGGGTGACTGATCGCGACCCGCCCTAAAATGCTGTACCTGTCAGTGGAGGTCCGAGAGCCCATTGTTCATGAGCCGCCCACCCCTGACTGCGGGCTTTCGGTACCGCGGCGTACCCGTCTAAAGGGAAGCCTGTCGCGAAACGGCCCCGTCCTCCAGGGCCTTGGCAGGGCGGAGTCACCCTGTGGGGGACATACTGTGGTTCACGCTGACCCACTTTAGGTTTTGACATAATATACTTTCACAAAAATGTTGGAAAGTAAGGAATTATGCAACGGGTCTTACGCAACCCTTTTTTTTTGTCAGAAATGGTGGAAGGACCAGTTTGGCCTACACCTCTCATTGTGTTGTTCCACATGAAGACATGAGATAGTAGTCATCAGTAACGCTGAAATCCGTTGTTAAGATGACATAATGGGGGCGGGCTCAAACAGAAGGGTCAAAGGTCATCCATTGTTCAGAATTCCAGATGGATGCATTAGATATCGTATGGCTGTTGTTGTGAACGAAATGGTTTATGACATCACAGGGCCCTTCCGGAACAGGCGGGTGAACGGCTCCCCTCTGTCCCCTGTTGCCCCCAGGTCTGCTGCGCTCCCTGGCGGGGGGCAAGGACTCCGGCCTGGGTCCCGGGGGGAGCGTGGCCTCGTCCTCGCTGGAGTACCTGGAGATCCACCCGCTCTTCACCCGCACGCCGCAGCCAATCAGACGGCTGGGGACGCAGCCGCCGCCAATGCCGCCGCGCGAGCAGGGCCTCCACGACATGGACGTGCCCGCCCTGGCTCCGCCCCCAGCGCCCGCCCCCTCGCCCGCTAGCCTGGGCTCCCACTCGTGGGACTCGTTCTGCGGGGAGCCCGTGGAGAAGCCGCCGTCGCCCTGGTACAAGCTGACCAACGGCGCGCTCTCCCCGCCCCGCCACATCTCCGCCTTCCAGCCCGACAGCTCCTACCTGAAGAAGGCCACCATCCCCAGCCCGCCCGTGCTCGTCGCCCCCGCCGCCCAGCCCAGGAAGGCCCCCCCCAAATCCGACTGGACCAGCTCGTCGGACTCCAGCGGCAGCCCCCCCAGCGGCGGCATGGCGGACCCGGAGAGCCCCCAGCACCGGAGCAGGTTCCCCTCCATGGGCATGGGCCAGATCCTCAAGAAGAAGATCCCCCAGCTGGGGTTCAAGTCGGGCCCCTCCCTGGAGATGGACACCCCCGGGGGCCTGCCCCCGTACCACATGCAGACCCTGCTCTGCGCGTCAGGGGCCCTCAAGACCCTCTGCTGATGCATTGTGGGAGAATCTAGAAAGTAGACTGAACGACAGAGTGCCGTGTCCACACGGACCGTTCGCTCGTCGCCCTCCGAAACTCTCCTCTTTTGAGGCAAGACAGGGTAACGTCCCGTGCCCATTCTCTCCTTTTCGGTCCCCCTGATGTGAACCATCAGAAGATTTTTAAAAAGACACTATGGGAGTGACCGCACTTTAGTCTTAGATGCATTGTGCGCACGCTGACGCCTGACACATTGACAGCGTCGGTCTACACGACTCTTGCTCTCCACGGCTTGTAATATGTATTCAGGGATACTAGTTTTTACACAAAATTGTCCTCGTCCCTCTGAAATAGATGCTGCATGCCACCGGTGACCGGGAACGCGGTTAGCGGACTTCCTCCACGTGACATCACCGACCCCGAATGCCTGGGCAGTCCTTTCTCGAGGCCCCATTTCGGGAAGTGTCACGTGTGTTATTATCCTCCTCGCGATATAGCGGACTACTGTGCTTGTGTGACGTTTGTGAATCGTGTCTTCTGTCGTCTCGGTATGGGTCAGGACCGTCAGACTTTTCTTACTCCTCTTTTTAAGAACGAAAGGTGTCTGATCTCTGCAGAAAGCAACGAATGGATTGTCTTGTTTTTTTTTTGTTTTTTTTGGATCTGACTGTTAAAGGATGGGCTGTTCTGCCTAGCAGATGTGTCTGCCCACGGTTTATAGCTTCCATCACGAACCCTACTGGGAAACTGCTGTGTATCGATCGTTATGTGCACCTGTGTGTAAGCAGTACTTTTCTTCTCTTACCGAAAGACGGAACTGCAAACTACTCGACAAATGCTGTACGAACATTTGAAAAGCCTTAACACTATCTCATATGACACAGCCTCTCCAAGGTGAACAAAGTATTTAAGTATGACTGTAACTCCGTAAAACCCTCAAAATCATCTGAAAACATCCAGCATAGTAATAATAGAATTCTTTGCAATATGTATTATGCAATACTTAAGTTAGAAATGTCTTCACATAGAATATTGCCAAAAAAAAAAAAAAATTCCAGAATAAATCTGGTTCTGTGATTTGAATATACATGTTGACACAGTAGATAGGTTTTCTTTTCTGAAGGATGAATGAATTTACTGTGAAGGGTCTCATGGTGATTTGGGTTTTTGAAAAATGTTAATTCCTGCAGTGGTGGTAGTTTTATGATAGTAAAAATGTTTTTCCATCTTTCAGCTGCTTTATATCCACAAAGGGTATTTACGACTGAGATTGAATTTCTTTGTCAGACTTTATATACCAACTGTGCATGCAAAGAGGTTAGACTTTAATATCAACTAACAGTTGTTAGATTAATTGATTTAAGATTTTCTGTGTAACTTTTGTTCACATGAGAAAAATGGGGTTTCTTTTTTTTTTTTAAGAAAAGCTTTTGTAATGAATTACTATGTCTGAGTGTAAAAGTATTTTTTATTCTGTAAATAATATTTAAAATATTTATATTACAAATGAATTTAGAGTTGCCTGGCCTTTATTTTTGTCCAACTTGCATTATTTATGACAGAACTGACATTAAAGATGACCATCAGTTACACTCCCTAGTCCTACACCAAAAACTCTGGCAAGGAACAGACCTTCAGACTGCAGTTGGACCTTTACAGTGCAGTGCACGGTTAATTCAGATTGCCATTTATCTGTCCAGGATTCTGGCAACTGAATCGGATGAAGTCCTTAATGCCTTTGTTTGTAGAACTGTTTGCCATGATGGCTGGTATTCAAAATTGCTCTTCTGCAAGTGGTCAGGTGACACATGACTGACAGATCCCACTCCGCCTCACTGGCTCACAGCCACGTCCACGTGGTCACTTACCTGGTCCTTCACTGCATAGAAGAGGTGTTCCGAGTTGGCTTTGTCCCGTTGAAAAACAGACACTGCTCACCTGACTGTGAAAACTGGCTGTTTAAATCGATGAAAGCTACAGGATATGAACCGCTATTAAGTTAGACCCAAGCCTTTTGTTTACATAGTGCCTTAGAGTAAACGACGCTGTGTTTTCGTACAGACAAACCACACCATGTTACCACTGCTTTATATTAACTGACAGTGCGCGTGGACTCCATCACAGTGACTGCCCTGTTGTATTTAACCGAAGATACACGCGCAGACACCTCCCGATTCATTCATCCAGTTCGCGTAATAGCCACCGAATGAAAAACGCGCGCAGCCTGAATATTATCATCGGCCTGGACAAAGCCCGTCTATAACCTTGGACAGCGTTCAGCCGTTAATGAAAGCCCGCCTCCCCACGCCCGACAATTAACAAAATGGCCACGAAAACATGAGGGAATCATAAATGAAGATGGATTGGGTTTCAAAAAAAAAAAAAGGAGAGTGACTTGGCGCGAACGCACATTTCAGCAGTGCTTTAGGAAACGTGGGCAAGGAGAGCAGCAACCGACAACAAAGACAGGAGCCGCAACATATTGCTGGGCCAATCAGAGCGCTGTTTCCAAGGGTTGGGTGTTAACAACTGGGGGGGCTTTCGCTAACCGGCAACACTGTCGGGCCCTCATTAGCTTCTGAGCGCGCGGGCTTCACTCGCCTGTTGTGACCAGACGTCGTGCCTCAGTCAATCGGCTCAGGCTTAAATGCAAAACAAGACTAATCCTTTCGAGGGTGTGTTTTTTCTGGAAAGCGTGGAAAAACAGACGGCATGTAGGACACAACAGGAAAAAAATATTTGCGATGTTTTTTTTTAGCATAATAGTTATTTAACAAAAAGAAAAAAAACACTGCCGTAGCTTTTCTTTAACATATGCTGCACACACTGCTATATAACGTTAATTTAGTGATAATTAAGTATTAATAATTCATTTACATTCAAAAATGTGTAAATTGTGTTGTCTGGCATATGATAGCATTTCTCCTTTCAGTTTATAACACGGAGGCCCATGTGGCCCATATATTTTTTAATGAGCCTACATTACAGTTTGTTTGTACAGAAGGTCACAGAAGACCCTACTTTATAACAGACACTTGTCTACATTATTCATTTTTAAACAAAAAATCTCAGCGCACTGTCGGTGGGGAGATGCTGTCTTGGAACTGCTGCAATCATTGCTCCATAAAGTGCAATAACGCATCGACGGCGCTGTGAAGCACAAACATTTCAACATTAGCAAAACAGTCCCTAGGACGGCTAACTTTGAAACCCAAATAAACAACGGCGCAAATTTACATGCAAGAAGCTTTTCATCATTTTGACCAGCGCCCGGCTGATGCACGCGCAGTTCAGCCGGCCAATTGCAGCGCACCGGCGAAAGCTCTCGACGAACCCGGTGCGAGCCGAGCGACCATTTGCCTATTCGCCCGACAGAGAAACGGTGCCTGCGCCGACAACAAAAGCCACGCGGCTTGTTTTTGTATTTTTTTTTCCGGCTGTTGAAGGGCGGGGATAAGGTTGGGGGGTGACAGGGGGACGCAAAAACACGGCGTGCAGGGATTAATCCATGCGGAAGCTTGCCCCCAGCCGTCTGAAGAGTGCGCATGAATATTAACGGTGCTGGAGGCTGGCTAGCTCGTGGACTGACTGGCTGGCTAGAAGACGTGACGCTGTGGCAACAGACTCGCTGCAGCACGTGCTCTTTGTTTCCGTCGGCTCCATTCCCTTAGATACAGGTTTCTGGTTGGTCGGTTACATCGCCTTCAATATTTTAGTCGTTGTTTTTTACTCTCCACCAATCTCTTTAGGTTGGGTGGAGATAAGTCAGTTATCTCCGGGGGTCCACAAAATAAGCTTTCCAGTTTTTGTATTTTTATTATTTATTTTTGCAAAGTATAACATGTGCATTGGAGCTATGTAAACAAATATACATCAGCATCCTTACCTCCTGTGACTACAATCTGGTTGTTTGCAAGTTAAAATCCCAAAGCAAGGTAAGGCTATATCAACATGTGGGCTAATCCTGAAAACAAACACCAGTATAAAAACATGCTATTTAGAAAACAAAAACATCTTTTTTTATTTTTTATTTTTTTTTAACTTGAGTTGTGTAAATGTCTGAACGTTAAAACGAAAAAGCATCCTGGGAGACACGCACGCGCTTTTGGTTTATAGTCCTTTTGTTGTTGGCCGCACCTGTCCCTCCCCCCCCCCCCCCCCTCCCCTCCCCTCCCCCCAACCCCCAACCAAACCCATATCTTCTCATGAGCAAGGTGACAATTACAAGGTCTTGACACCTGTCAAGATTGCCCACTTACATCTCCGTGGTGACCCATGAGTTCTAGAGTCGGAGAATTTTTACTTTTTCTCACTGTTCTGGAGTTTTGCTTCTATTTCAAGGAGCCTCTGGGCCATAGACACGGCGAGAGCTTTGATCTGCGGGCACAAGGGAGGAGACGGAGAAAGCGTCACGTCTCGTTGCCGGGTAAATGAAGAAACCAAAACAAAGACCGAGAGAGGAAAAAAGGGGCGTATTAAAAATTAAAAAGCATGTTTCACACATCTGATTCACAGCGTCACTCTACATGCCTAGGAGACTAAAACAGATGTGATACATCCAACAGTAAAACATTTGAAATGAATAATAAAGATGATCATTTAAAACAAAGGGTTGGAATTTACACTGTTGTTGAATGAAAGTTACATTTCAATTATAAGCATCCACAACTCTCTCATACTATCCAATCTAAAACGCATTTAATTTCTTTCTATAAAATCGGATTTTGTTTGCTTTTGTGTTGCCTTTAATATCTTCATCACAAACGAATCTTAAATGTTAAACTACATTACAAGACAAGATTAAGCAGTCTGATGTGAAATAAAAGACCAACACACATCTGATTTTCCCACGGGCATAGATAAACCTCTTATTAGCTAGACTGCTGTTAAATTCCTGTACATCGTACGTTCTATTGTTCTAGGAACTCTTCAATCATTGTCCTCCGATGTGTCCACTGCCTGAGTAACAGCGCCCTCTGCTGTTCAAAACTAAAAACAAAATGAATAACAACCAATTCACTTCATAAACTCAGGAAAACATGCATGTACTTTAAAGCGACGACTAAAGTGCATCTTATCGATACACAGAAAAGGTATGGTCAATCGCCAGAAGGTGCTGTCTAACCTTGAATGATATCCATTTAATATCAGACAGCCCAAAATAAATGAATTAACGAATGAAACGTGATAAACAAGCCCAATAGACCAAACGGGAAGAACTGTTCGCCGCATACTACACCTTTCCGATCTCCATGTCGACATTCGCTCGGTATTCTAATGTAACGGGCTCGTCCTGCGCGTCCTCTAGATATTTCTGTGTTGAGGAACCAAGCACGAAGCTGTAAAGACCAGGAGAGATGCAGTCATTACTGGAGTTGGAACAATGTATGCTAGTTCTCTTTATTATGCATAGTGAATTTCGATACAAAAACACAAGAGCAATATATTTAACGTATATGCTACAAGCAGGCAAATTACCCACCCCAGAAATAGCTACCTCAATAGTTAAATGTTCATGTAACGGGTTGAAGCGAAAGCATCCATTACCAGTCCACGTTTTCAACGCTGAGGCAGAACAGGGACCTCTTGTAATCCAAGTTCCTCGGCGTTGACGTGTAAACTCTACCCAGAGGCGAGGAACAGCCGAGGCAGGAAAGGTTGACAATGAGGCTACAAGACAGAACCAAGTGATTTACCAAGCTACCGAATTACTAAATTATATTAGTTAATGACGTCACGTGATCACCAGGAACGGCAGAATAGAATAGAATTAAGTAGCTATACTGAACGACTTTCTCATACCAGCCCAATTCCGTCTGAGTCCGCGAGACAAAGGGTTCGCTGCCAACAACGACGTTTTCAGTGACACCTAAAATAAAGATAAAAACAAAAAACTTTTTCTTACAACACAACAGCAACACTAACTTAAATGGATATGTCGCATCGTTTCAATACATCTGTGGAATTAGCTGAAATCCTCCTTGTAGAACTACCGGTATCTTAACTCATAACACATGCATGTAGTCTACATAATAGCTAGTTAATTTTACAATTGTGTGAAACAGAACATACGTTTCAGCAATATTTGGTTTTGGTCGTCTTCACTTCCGACCCACGACAGCGAGTCCCCTACAGGGAGTTTGCAACGACCGCACTGAAACACTACGGGCGCATCGGTATCTTCCTCTTCGACCTGTTTGTAACTGAATCCGTTTTGTCCTAGGGACGACTCTTCATCGGTTACAGTTTCTGTGATAAACGTGATATTTCTCAAACCCATTTTTCCTCTCCCCGCCATTGCTTTTCTGAATTCAAAACAGAGCGCGGCGCTTTCAAAACGGAAAACGTCACCTACACTCTGCGCACAAACAGCATTCAATTCCGTGATCACCCCACCCTCAAGCTCGTAGCAGGAAGTTCAATTCAAGTGTTTAATGTTCCAAACCGGAACTCCTTATGTTCTTCTGTTTTACAAAAACCGGATCTTCTTATTCGGTCTCGGAAAAAACATAGGATACGAAATCTCTGTACAGATAAATGGTTTCTGGGAATACTCAGAAAGAACACTTCTTGCCAGGGGTCGGGTCATAGTATAGAAAATTATACAAGTGACGGCTGTGAATTGTGTGTTTATCTTCCATCTAGGGTATAATATTCAGTGATAGATGTAATATAGAACTATACCATAGCCGAGTCACAGATGAAAACCATTATGAATTGTAGGCTACATCCATATCTTTTCATATATATTTCAGCAGTTTCAATAAACTTTTACGTTTTAACAGGCAGACCACCCGTTGAAGGATTATCTGCTTTTATTTAACTGCCCTACATACATTTTCAATTTAACAGCTTTAATGGATATTTCAATTCGAAAGATCTGTTTTTCACAACCTGACGTCACAGACTTATTTTAAAACTCGTCTAATTACAATTTTGTTAATCATATGCTGTGCAGCTTTCTTATAGCCTAGTAATAAACCGCCAGACTCCAGCGCGTCGTTGTCTTCTATTTGTTATCCGCGAGGTCTTGGGTCCATCAAACCGTAATAAATCTGTCAAAGGCATTTTTTTCCTTTTCTTTCCTTTCTTTTTTTTTTTTTGGTCACATGCAGTCCGTTCGCCCAGCTCCACGTACATTCAATCCTGCGCGATCAGCATGATAAATGCAACCTCCTTACCGGAATATAATACTCCAGAGTGGGAGTACTATTATGACTACCTGGACCCGGTTTTTGTAGATGAAACCAAATTGAAATTTAACAAGTGTGAGTATTGCTTTCCAATACAACATAACTGTTTCTCTTTAAAAATCTTAGAAGGCTCACAGTTTGTTTTATGTAATTACTTGACTTGCCTGAGGCAAAGTAAAACAAATGTATGTCTTTTCTACAGATTCCGTCGTCATAATATTCTGGGTTGGCATGGCTGGATTTGTGGTTCTCCTCTTCCTTATTTTATTGCATCTGTCTCGTTCTGGGAATACAAACGTGTAAGCGTTCTATTGTATCAAGTCTTTATTGCCTTAACGTAGTTGTATAATTTTCCCATTTTGTTAAATTGGACTCCCCGTTCTAAAGAAAATTTCTCAAAACTCGTGAGTTAATTTTTAAGCCTATGTGCACGCCCCCCGTTGGTCCTTGTAAACTAGGCTACGAGAGCAACATTGCAGAACGCTTATCAGATACGGTCAAATGGTTAGATTAAATAGACTGGAGTATGAGTTTATATTTTATTCTGCTTTTAACCATATGTAGCCTATGTGTGTACGGTATGATATGGCAGGGATTAGATTGGATAAATGAAATCAACTATGCCTGGCAAGCCTGAAAACTTTATAAATGTTTGGGGGTTTTTTTTTCCTATACTTTTTTTTACAGGGGTCACAATTCTAAGAAATCGTGTCTGTGTTGAGGATGTGGATTCACAGATTGGCTGAATAAATCTTGTCATCACATTAAAGTGTGAATAATACAGGTATTCACAGCTGAGAAGATTACCGCAGTCGGTAGGCCTACTGGTGAAGGCTGCCATTTAACGCAAAAGGAAAACCATCACACTGGAAGATAACTACGTTTTTCAAGTCACATAGCGGCCATTTTTTATTGTTTTTAAGTTAACCTGGCTGTGAAAATGAATTCATAGGCATGTTACCATGACAAGTTACTGGACAGATGAAGGTTGTAGAGTGTCAGAGCTCCTGAAATGCTAACAATTAAGTAATAAACGTGATTACAAATAATTATTTGTGTATTGTGAGCCTCCACTGAAGTGTTTCTTGGCATACTTTAACATAATAAAACCATGATATCTTTTGAATTTGCTGTAATGTTAGTAAGTTTATATCTAAGTTTAATCTCTGAATTTGTGTACAGTGTATATTTTGGTTATGGACAATTCTTACTCTTCCTACAATTTAAAAAAGTGGAACAGAAATGAAATTTTCCGGTCACACTATTAAAATTCCTGTCACATGCAGTTGAGCATTATCTAGTCTACTCTCAAGATACCATTGACTTCTGGGATTGTCAAATGGCACAGAATTGCTTCTTGCACATGCCATGGCCCTTAATGATATGCTTTAGGCTTACGTTATGGTAGCTTCAGATCTGCTGTATTGATCTGATCTGTGTTTGATACCTTCTCGATATCTCTGATTGCTGGTTGACATCTGCTTGATATCTCTGATTGCTATTTGATATCTGCTTGATATCACTGGTCTCTGTTTGATATCAGCTCGATATCTCTGGTCTCTGATATCTCACCAGGGGTGCATATGTGAATGTGCTGTGGCCTTTTTCAGGAGAGTGTTCCCTCACAGGAAGGGTGGTTCAGACTGACCTCTAATCTGTGGACAATGAGACCTGTATTATTATTTATCGATCAAAGGTGTAACAGCGTTTGAGAACTGTGGGAGTATTCTGTGTGCGTGTCTATTAGTTGTGTGTGTGTGTGTGTGTATGCATGTGCAAAATTAACCCAAAAGCTAGGGTTCAACACTGTGGGAATTACTTACCACGGAAAGCTAACCACACACACACGCTACAATTTACATCAACGCTTGAACCTTAACCCATTTAAAAACAGATTTTGCTGGGCCTGTTATTGATGTTTTAAAAAACAAGCCAAAAGCCAATATGCTGACATGTAAAAATATAATATGACTTGAGTTTAGGTATGTGCGTCAGTTTCACTGGATGACGTAGCTCACGCACCGCCGGCAGTGTAATCTGTACTCATGAATGAGTGGTGGTGACCTGTGGTGTCCTTCCCACATATAAACATAGCAGAGGCATGTCATTTTACTTGATGCTGCTATTATTCTCCAAACCAGGCACGTCATCTCAATGGAAGCTTACTATGAAAGGTAAAGTGACCATATATTAGATTTTTTTTCTTTTAAAGATGGCAGATCCAGACTGACTTTATGAGCATAATACTAGGCTATTTGTATATATACAGGCTATGGAAAGAGCGAACCCTAACCAGACATTTTTTTCGGAATTAAGAAGTCCAAACCTGCGCTGATATTTTTGACCCCAAAAAAAACATTTCCAGGGGGCGTCTGGTCAGCCTAATGAAGGATCATTATCTGGACTCGCTGCTTCATCACTGTTATTCCAACTCTCTGCAGAAGAAAATGTGCAGGATAACACTGAAAAAAGACATGGGGAAATTGCACAAAACAAAACCCATAGATGGCTGTCCGTGGCTTTTGTTGCTACTCGGCACTTAATTGAGCAATTAAGGCAGTTCATTGAAAAAAAAAGTAATTTCACCTGGTTTCCTGGGTCTGAACTGGTTGGGGATTTTTAAGGTAAAAACAACAACTGTGGATCTCGAGGATCAGAACTGGACAACCCTGCACAGACCTGGGTCCTGTTTCGTGAAGCAGGATTGCTGGGTTAGCTGGATAACTGCACTGAGTAGAACCCGGAAACCCTCCCAGATCTGAAACATGGACTTAAGTAAAAAGAGCTGTTCAGGGTTTTACACAACACAGTTATCCAGCTAGCTCAGTAACCCTGCTTTGTGATACAGGCCCCTGACTGAGGTCGACCAAACACATAGTTCAGTTTGTGATTGTGAACATCGCTGTGACACTGATGCCAGATTGGACACCTCTTCCCCACCCCTCCACTCCAGAATCTTATCTTGCGTAACCCAGAGGGCCCAGATGAGTCCCCCATGAAATCTAAATCAGCTTTGGCCACCTGGAGATTCTGAACTAAGCTTTCCAGGATCTGAGTCTGACTCACTGTGTTATGTAAGAGATGGAGCCGAACCGGGGCGGGGGGGGGGGGGGGGGGGGGGGGGGGGGGACAATGAGCTTATCCCAAAAGTGCTGAGTCCCAGGTTCTCCGAGGAAGACAAGCTTCCTTCCTTGTCACTCACGGTCAGTGGCACATTTCCCTTTTGCTCAACGAGATTGGAAAATGGACCAAGCTGGTCTGGACAGTCCCAGAAGCCGGGGAGAGGGGCAGTGTGTACTGGGTGCTCTCTGTCTCCAGCAGCTGAACTAGGATCGCATCTCCTGCCATTGATCATTAACAGACTGTTTAACCCTTTGAAGAGTGGCCTTTTGAAGAGTTTTTTTGGAATGTTCTTTTCCCCCAAAATTCTAAGTCTGTGTTCTAGGACTCAATTGCTTTCGACTACCAATAATGATTGTTACATCAGCATTAGAATGTTCAATCAAGAAAAACACTCATTCCTTAATGTGTTAACACAAAAAAAGATGGTCAATGATACACAGTCTATGGAAGGAGTCTCCAGTCCACAAGAGCTCCAGGGTTTGCTGGCTTCTGCTTTCTCCATAAAATAAGCAACCAGTTCAGAGCTGGTCTTTGACATCATCACAATGGCACACAAAAGGGACATGCTCAACCCTTTAATGCACAAGATCACAAATATGTGATTAGAATGTTTTAAACTGAACATTCTAAAGCAGATTATGCAATCACTACTGGAAAGTTAGTTCTAGAATGCAGACTTAATCTTTTGAAAAAAAGGAACCTACTCTTCAAAGGACTAAGAGATGTCATTTTGTGGACGTCACTGGGATATATTTAACTGCGCCAACATAATCAGCCTTCACCGTTATGTGCACTGGCGGTAGACTAAACCAGGAAATGACCAACAGCATGATTAATATGTTAACATATGGCCTTCACTAGCACATGCACAAGGACAACCCTCCCCCCCCACCACACTACAAACATCAGCTTACAATGTACAATGACCGACATAAGCATGCACACAAAAGAGACTATTTCTCCCTGAACACTTCGCCTAAAAACTCTTATTTAAATACCTGATAAATCAATGACGATCCTTAATAAGATAAGGAGAGTTACCCAGTGCAAACCATCTATTTTACTTCTCGGAGACACATTTTACACTATAAAGATTGATGATGTAATAAAAAAACAGCTGTATTTTATGAACAGTGTACTGTAGAAACCCTTAAAATGAAAGGAAAAATGAGATAAATTATATCCATATTACAAAGCAAAGTAAAACATTGTGGACTGTGTCCAATCATAATAAAAGCGTTTTATGATAATCTCTATCCAGCACTGTCAAAACATTTTTCAGTTCCTTCAAACAGCTTTTCTCCCTCTACAGCAAATTGTTGAAATACACTAACAGCACTCTAACACCATCTGTCGCTTTTCTGGTGTACTGCAGAGCGACTGCTCTCTTATCAGCCACTAGAGGGCGTAATGAGTCAGGAATTTCATTATAATGCCAAGCATGTCAGATCTGGCACTGGGCATTCCATATCTCTCCAAGAAGCCAGTCTCCTCCAGAGTGCTCCTGTCCACAGCCATGTTGTCCCTAATGCTAACCTCAGCAACAAAGCCAACTGTATTTGTAGAAGCTGGTATGGATTTCAGCACATCTCCTGGACAAAGTTTAATTAAAACAGATTTTCCACAGAGAACGAGGACAAAGCCAAAGGAAGAGAGAACATAAGGAAAGATGGGGGACTTTCAAACAAAAAAACTGGAGTAAAATATATAATTATATTGTATTATATTAAACAATAATTGTGGCTAAAGTGAGCTCAACGCCCGAAAGTCGATTAACCCTTTAATGTGTGAGATCACAAATATGCAAATAGAATGGTCTTAACTGAACATTCTAATCCTGATGTAGCAATCACTTCTGGTAATGGAAGGCGATGGAGTTCTAGAACACTGACTTAGAATGTTGGAAACATATTCCAGAAAACCTCATCTTCAAAGGGCTGAACCTATCGAAAGTGCTGTTATCCATTTCATATGGCTGTGTGAAGGGCTGTTCCCTCACAACTGACAGTCCTATTGCATTTATATAATCGATCTGAATTAATAACTGTGAATGGTTACAGAACAGAGATCTGAACTTGATTAAAAGGAAAAGAAAGATCAAGATGATGGTGTGATCGGGACATTTTAAAATAGTCCTGCAATCACTTCCTTTTGTTCAGCAGTTCGTATTCCAAAATTTGAATGAATGGATTTTATATTCTGATATTCTGACAGCCTTGCTAGGCGCAGACAGTGTAAAATCAATGCTGTTCTTTTTTTTTCATGGATTGAGGAGGCACTACATCTGAAACCTCAGATTGAGTTTTCTCAAAGGATAAGAGACTGGACGCTGAGGCACTACAAAAAAAAAAACAAAAAAACAAAAGAACAAAACAGGCACGGGCTACTTCTAGTGAGTGACATCACTGGACAAACATCCAGCGGGCCCGGAAGTCTTTGGGCAGGGGGGGCCCAGCGGGATGTGACAACAGAAGGTCACACGTCGACTACCCGCTGCATAACGACCCTGGGACGTCCCGTACCGCTCACGCAAAGCCAAGGCGTGGCTCCGGGAAAAACAAAAAGAGCTCTGATTGGTAGATAAGGGGCTTGGGTACTTCTCCTAATCACTTTTCCCTATGAATCGCTGGTGGAGTCTTTGAGGGAAACAAACAAACAAACAGATGAACTAATGAATGAATGGAGGAACGAACACCTCAGTTCTGATATAGTCTATTCACACGCACGTTCCTGTAGTCACATCCTCAATCTGAGACCCTGGCTGGAGGACTGGGGATTGCAAAATGACTGAAAACCCCTTAAATCGGCCAGCACAGATTTGTTAAATGTTTGAGGCAAGTAATAGAGTCCACAAGACTGGCCATGTGTAATTTGGACAAGCCCTCAACTGTACTCACAATTATTGCGTAAAACTGTTTAACGGTTCTTGTAAAACACTTATTTGTCATTTAATGGCAGATGGGTATGACAGTGACAAATAATTTCACTGATTTGCACTGTGCAAGAATAATGTTATTTTGGAGGCTTTAAAGATTAAAGATTTTTAATAATTAACCTGACCAACATTCAATTTTTCCTCTGTTCTATTCTTAGTTATGAAGGAAATGACAAACTGATTAACCCTTTGAAGAGTAGGTTATTTTGGAATTCTTTTTCTGAAGTTAGTCTTCTAGAACTCAATTGCTTTCAATCACCAGTAGTGACTGTTACATCAGTATTAGAATGTTCAGGTACACCATCTAATCACATATTTGTGACCTTACATCTAAAAGGGTTATTTCTGGTTAAATGAAATCCAAAACTGGCCAATCAGTGGACATCACACCTCGTCAGACATTTGCATCCAAATCTAAGATGGTAGAGTACTGAAAAATCACAATAGGGCACATCGCATCCCTCCTTATCTCTCTTCACTGGCTGCCAGTTACAGCTCACATCAGGTTTAAAACCTTGGCACCAGCCTACAGGACAGTGAATGGAGCAGCTCCACAACAACTCCAGTCTATCTTTAAACCTCACATACTGGACCAAACCTTTCCACAACCCTGAGGCACAGGGGTGGAGCTAAGGGGGTATATAACAGGGGCTGTTTTTTTTCGGGCACGAGTGGATCCAGTGGGTTCACTCACTGGGGTGAGTATGCATGTGCATTATGTGCATGCGTTTACATTTGCTATTGGGGCATTTCTCATATTTTTTTCCCCTGCTCAGATTATTTATAGATCCATCCCTGCCAGGGTGTCTGTCCGCTCCCTGCGTGATCTCTTGTGCCAGGCATGATGCGTATACAGGCCCCACTGTGGTGGAATGAACTTCCAATGGAGGTCAGGGCAGCGGAATTCCAGAACATTTACAGACACAGACTAAAGACCCACCTCTTCCATCTTCATCTATGGCTCCCTTCATATTTGCAGCTACACTACAGTTTTTTAGTCTTACACAATTAATGTAGGATTATAATAGCATGTCTTATAGTTTTATATGAATATCAGCTACGTGTACCTAAATTGTGTTAGGGTTAGAGGTAAATGGTAATGGTAAATGGACTGCATTTACCATTACTGCATTTAGGTACTAGTAAACTGACATTTGGTGATTATTAACGTTGAACACACGTTGTTGTTCTGTGGATGTTGTAATCCAAGTCAGACACACAACTCTGGTGGATACACTTAGGCTACATTTTACATGATATTTTATGTTATTTATCACTGTAAGCCTTATATCAGCGTTCTTGGAAAAAAACTATGTCCCTGGTTGTATATTCAAAACAGTAAAAACGTTCAATTTGGTAAAGAGTCGGTCATTGAGAATTGGGCCGACCCTTGATTGCAAGTCGCTGTGGTTACGCGCGTCTGCTAAATGAACGCAACGTAATGACAGAGCGTGTTGATCTCAACGCTGTCGACGAGGATGCTGAAAATATTCCGCTTAAGTCTTAATATTGCCTCCTTCTCGCTGCTGGGAATGATCTGCCACGCCCCCATGGTAGATCGAGCCCAGCAGGTCCGAGACGGACAGCGTTCTTGTCTTTTTTTATTTTATTCACGTGGATTTATTTTCTCACGAAATAAACCGTTTCTTCTTGCTCCAGATACTTTCTCGCTGGTCAGAGTGACCTCATTTCCATCTCGATGTCAGCACTGGGGAGGCAGTTCCTGAGTTTCTGACAGTTTTGACTTGTTGCGCATGTTTTATTCGCGCTGCAAGGTGCCTAGCCTTTACTACTATTCCAAAGACGCAGGTCTGTTTCGAGCGCAGATGGATTCCTCGGGGCGAAGGCTGGCTTATCTGAAACAGTTTTCCGTCGTGTTTACTTCCCGGCTAACATGTACAGACTGCTGATGTCAAACAGCGCTCCGCCGCAAGGATTTGAGTTAATTTATTTCAAAACAAGAGCCTGGACCGTGCATGCGTGAAATGGGACGTTCCACTCCAAAGCGGATACTGGTATTACACGTGGAAGCGCGATTATTAACTGTGACACAGAAAGTCCCTAGCTTCGGCAGGTGTAGACGGCGTGGTCGTACAGTGGCATTATAGACTTACTTTATTCCCGGGCGTTTGACTCTCAGTCTTTGATAAAAGCCGAGCGTTCGAACATGATCTCAGAGACCGAGAATGTTGCTCTGCTTCAGCTCTCCGAGACAGAGGTGGCGGCTCATTGACATTTTCTACTACATCCTTCTGCTGTGGACCAAAGAAATGGACGGACTAGCAAACTTTTCAAGTAAGTTTTGCTACTGCTACTGTTACTACTACTACTACGACTATTATTATTGTTGTTGTTATTGTAGTTATTATTATTGTTATTATTATTATTATTTATTTTATTTTTATTATTACACTCCTTATGGCGAATACAGCAATGATAATGTTGATCATTTTTAAAAATCATAATTGTCATTGTAATACAAATGTTGTAATAATAGTAGCCTAGTTATAGGATATTATCGTGATTTCCAATATCCAGTCTGTTGAATTGAGCTACACTTTTCCTGCATCTCAGGACTATAAGTTGAACTTGTTCAAATACCAAATTTAAAGGAAGCGAAATCAGTTCAAATGAAATCGTGTGTCGTGTTAATCAAAAGGTAATTTCACTACTGCTTGCCGCTACTTTGGCCCGCTCGTGTGGTAATGGTGCGCGTTTCCCTCAGATTACTTGACCCGGATCATCCAGAGTCACGCCGCTCACGCCTGCGACGGCGAGCGAATGCGCCTGCATTGCCCTCGACACTCAACCATATCGGTACTGTCGGCGTTTTACGGCCTCTCCGAGACGGAACACTGTGGCCCCGCGACCGGTGTGCGCGAGCCGTCTGACAGGACCTGCTCCTCCTTCACCGCCTTACAGGTGCGCCCGAATTATTTAGGAATGTACAGTTTTTATTTGTTGTTACGAAACAGTCTAGTAGCCACAGGACCCTCGCCCCCTAAGCCCTAAAATGGGAGTTAAGTGTGTGTTTTTTTGCTGAACATAAACCAAGACAGGATATTTGCATGCAGATAGTCTACCCCATGGGTATTTTTTAATGAACTGTCTGTCTGCAACATCACCTTATCCCAGAGGTCAAACAGTCATGGTTTCAGCAAAGAATTAAAATTTCATGCTTCTTCTGTCTACCCGTGATGTAATCTGTGTAATTGTGGGATAAATGTGATCCTCATCCTCCAGTTTTTTTTTCCTTCTTTCTTTTCGGTTTAGAAGTTGTTGGCGGAGTGCCAGGGTCATCGTGACTGTCAGCTCCTTGTGAATAAACAGGTGTTTGGGCGTGACCCCTGCCCCGGGACCTCCAAGTACCTCCACGTGTCTTACAAATGCAAGCCCAGTGAGTACGCCTGCCCTCAAATCTCAAGTAGCAACCTGATGTACTATTTTTGAGTTTGCATTTTGTGAATTGCATGCTGTATCCTGTTTCTTTTAATAGTAGGCTATCTTAGCCATTGCTAGTGTGCTAGATATGTATGCTAGGCTAATAATGACTAAGAATTTATTTATTCAATGTCTTTCAAGCATTCGGTGGAAAGCTTACATCTACACAGTAGTACACGCGGTAAAGACTCCTAAGTGGTCAGTCTGCTCCTGATCAGCTGAACAATTGAGGCACATTCAGGAGTTGAGGTAGGCCTATGCACGGATTTGATCATTTTCTGTCTTAGCCGAACACAGAAAGAAGGTGGGGTGCCAGGGGGAGCATGTGAAGTTGCGCTGTAAGTACCCCCGGGTGCTCAACATCTACGCGGCTGCCTACGGCCGGGCGATGGAAGACGAAGAGTACTGCCCTTCAGACGACAAGGAGCCGCCCCCTTTCGGTGAGTTCAGCGCTGGCGGTTACTAATGGTTACATTACATTGCAGGCATTTAGCGGACGCTCTTATCCAGAGCGACTTACACAGCTTTTACACATACAGTACATGTAAATGGTAAATGGACTGCATTTATATCATTACATTACATTACATTTATTTGGCAGACGCTTTTATCCAAAGCGACGTACAAAAAGTGCATTTCATGGTCATAGACAACTACTAAACACAGGTTCAGTAATAAACACAGGTTCTCCAAAGCACTTTACAATTGATGCCTCTCATTCACACACACACACTCACACACCAATGGTGAAAGGCTGCCATGCAAGGTACCAGTCAGCTCGTTGGGAGCAATTAGGGGTTAGGTGTCTTGGTCAGGGACACTTCGACATGCCCAGGGCTGGGGATCGAACCGGCAACCCTCCAACTGCCAGACAACCGCTCTTACCTCCTGAGCCATGTCGTCGAACACGTAATCCGTATAATGCCTCCCGCAAATCCAGCCTCTTATTTAGAGTGTTCTCTTTTGATTGCCGAGATGAATTCTTGAACCGGCTGTTGTAGACCGGAGCGTGGCGCGTTCGATCGTACTGTCTTTGGCGTTCTGCAGAGTGTTTATTCCACGGGGCCGTGGACGTCGTGACAAAGGCCTGCTACGCCAAACCGAGGTGCGTCATCGCCGTCAACGACCAGAACTTCAGAGACCCCTGCTTTCCAGGGATAAGGAAGTACCTCACCATCCTGTTTGCCTGCGGTGAGACTTTCCTTTTGAACTCCCCGTGATTTTGTTTTTCATTATCTTAATTGCGGTCTTCCTCGAACCGTGATGGCCAGCCCAGTGACAAGTGACGTTATCCTGTTCCCATAACCCCTCCAAAGTTCTCTGGTTTTACTGATCTTAGGAAAGTGCTTAGACTAGCTGTGCAGCTCAGATCAAACTCACAGGAGCTCATATAAATGTCTGTATTTCTATAAGTGGGGAGTAGTTATTTCCAGCTGTCAGTTTACTGTACAGTATACCAAATTATTGATTTAAACTGCTCTGTCCTCGGACTATATTCATAGCATCTATAAAAAGAAAAAATAATGAATAATACCACTGACATGGCTCAGATTGCTATCGCTGGGAACATTATTTCTCAAGACAATGAAAGTGGGAGCTGGGGCGGTCTAAATTTATCATCTTTTAGACACAAAAAAGACTGACCTGCGATTATGAATGCTGTATGAGAATGTCAAAACAGTGATTGCGCTGTACTGGCCGGGGCTGGAGAAACTCCTCTGGCTTTCCTGAGAGATTTCCTGCCGCAGGCCCTACAGTATTATCCAGCCATTGTAAACGGCGCGGACATTTTTAACCGATACTGTCATGTACATTGTGTTTCTGTGGTTTCACACCGGCCTCCTCTGTTCAGACCTTTCCTCAAGGAGCTCCTTGGCATACCCCCCCCTTCCCCCCCCCCCCCCACTGTTTCTCAGGCCAAACAATATCAGTTTCCCTCATTATTTAGTTACCAAAGCAACAAGGAAGAGATACTTTTTTTTCTCCCCCCCGCGCCTGCATGTTGCCATAGAAAAGCCGCCTTGCAGAGTTTGAAAGGCCCCAGTAAATGTGTAATCAGCTTTTTTTGGGCTTTGTTCTTCATTTCAGTGCCTCAGACCCTGCTCAGAGAGGCCGACCCGAATGCTTTCAGCGTTCCCGGCCCTACGTCGGTTCCGAAACGGAGCAACGATTCGGGTAACGTTTGGCAAACGTTATTGCAATGTTGTGCGTGCCAAGCCGCAGAATTTTTAATATATCTTCGCTAGTGTTTTTCAAGCCGTGCTATAGCCTATCCAAGTGGAAAAAAATAGTGGGTAAAATAAAATGAAAATACCAGTTTGACAGATTTTCGTTTTAATAACCTGCAGGAGTGCCTCCATATCCGAAGGGATCACGACTCCCAGACAAGAGACGGTTTATTTTGAGTAACTCCCTGACGGCCTACGGTTACATTAAAGGTAATCATTTACGGACGTGATGCCCCCTGTAAGACTGAATGGCTCTCACGCAGAGCAGACTTCTGTGACATTTTTATCGCTGTGGATCCACTAACCTGACTGGGATTCACTCAGGCTGAAATGCTGTCACACTAGAAGTGTAGTGTTGGAAGTGGCATTAACCCTTTAAGGTGTGAGATCGTAAATATGTTATCAGAATGTTAGAATTAGAATTGAACATACTAATGTTGATGTAACAATCAGTACTGCCGTGGTGTTCTAGAACACTGACTTAGAATTTTGAAAAAACATTCCAAAAAACTACTCTTTAAAGGATGAATGTGTGTCCTCTATTCATGTTATGCTGTTCTCTGCTGAGATGGCTAGGTCATCCACAAGTCTATAAAACAAATCCAGGCTTACAGCGCTGCTCAACACCTAACCAAGAGCGATGTACTTACACATTTTTAGTCTGTATTGTGCTTCCTGAAACGTCAGTGCAGATCATGTGACATACCCATAATTCCCTGTTTTGCCCTCTCAGAGCACCCCGAGATGGCCGCCCTGCTGTTTGTCTCCAGCACGTGCGTGGGGCTGATCTGCACCCTGCTGGCCGTGTCCGTCAGGCTGTCCTGCCGCCAGGCCTCGGGGGGCGGGGCTCGGCGCAAGGCCCCGCCCAAAAAGGGGGCGGGGCGGAGGGAGGAAGAGGGGGCGGGGCGGAGGGAGGAAGAGGAGGCGACGGCGGGGGAGTCGGAGGCCAGCGCCTCCTCCGTCTCCGCCGGCGACAGGAAGGGCTCGTTCGGCTGGGAGGCGACACCGCAGACGCTGGAGGCGGCGGACTTGGCGGAGAGGATCGAGCGGCGGGAGCAGGTCATCCAGGAGATCTGGATGAACGCGTACCTCAACGGGACCCCCGCGGGACCTCGCTGACCCGTACCCGGCCCTCCACCTCGTCCCGAACACACCCACGGAACGGAGTGCAGCCAAACCAGTCCATAAAGGACCATTTATTTTAACCATCTGGTCAGCTTGCCTATAAAACGATATGGGCCAAGTATATAACAAACTATGAACGCACTCTGTTTAGAGTAAGCTTTGGGATGGGTCAGTTTAGACCCCGCAGCCTTCTTTGTTTCTGGTTTGATTTCACAAACGAGGCGACGATCAAACATTTACAGGAGACTTACTTCTAAGTCCACAGTGATTAACTCACGGTGATATCCAGTGCCAAAGATACAGGCATGCTAACACGCAGCCTCGTCCTGACCGGGTCATTGTGAACGACCGGAACGTTAAGCTAACTCTCGGTGCGGTCAGCGTTCCTCCTGGTGAATCCGCCTTCAGCTCCACCTCTGCACAGGAGCCCTCCTGCTCTTCCTCTGCGCCTGACGGAAGCTTTACTTTGGCACTGCGCGGTTCCGCGGAACGTTCCGGAACACGGCGGTCTCGGGCGAGGCAGCGCCGCGGGGGAAGACGTTGGCCGCGGGAGCAACATCCTGTCCTGGAACGGCGTCGGGATCTTAACGCCGCCGTCGGCAATTCGCCGGGACAAAGAGAGGAAAGGTGTTGCATCCTTCTCCGAGCGAGAGGAGAGAGAGAGAGAGAGAGGGAGAGAGAGAGAGAGAGAGAGAGAGAGAGAGAGAGAGAGGGAGAGAGGGAGAGGGAGAGAGAGAGAGAGAGAGGGAGAGAGAGAGAAGGAGAGAGCACAAAGGCCCCTTCGGTTCTGAACACCACTGTGCTGATGCCAAGACTCAACACGGCGATTGACAAGACACGACAAAACATTCAGTTTTTCCAGATTTTTAATTCACAAGTACTGAAGACTAGTACGCTAACTAGCACGCGCTGCTTAAACCAACTGGCGAGGCGCATCCAGGAAAAGCCAAGAAACTCCAGCGGGGCTCAGCAGAAACGTGTCAGAAGCCACACTGAGAGTCCACAGGTAAGGGGCCCGACACCTGTGCTAGTCCAAGGGTAAGGGTCAAACAGACCCCCCCCCCCCGCTCTGGAGAAAGAGTTCACCGGGGACCCCATTTGATGTTCGTGAGACCCTGAAACTGCCTCTTCAGCGCCTGCCTGTCCGACCACTCGGACTGAAGGTGTGAGTCATCGTCCACTTCCTCCAGCTTCTGTAAACCGGCGGAGAGTCAGAGGTAAACGAACAGAGCAAACGTGGCATCCAGCAGCAAAATGGCTGTTGACAGACAGACAGACAGACAGAAACAGAAAAACAGGCACAGACTGCTGCAGTGTACGTGTCTGTCTTTTTCCAGGACAATAAAGTTTTCTCTCCCACCTTGAGCTCCTCCTGCCGCCGGTAGTAGTGCAGCATCATCTGCTTCTGCTCCTCGGCGTTCACCACCGGCTCCCTCGCTGGCGCCCCCTGGCCTCTCTGCGAAGAAACGCACCCTGACGTTTCACAGACTAACTCACAGAAATATCGGACAACCGGAGAGAGTTACACAGGGTGCTCAAAACCTGAGGTAAATCATAGACAGGTTACACAGGCACAGTTTGTCATCTGTTGATGAATTTCATTTTTTTTCTCCTCACAGATTATTTTCTCTCAAAATTGCCTGATTACACTGATTATACTGGTGGAATAATAAGGACCAGCACCGAATGTGATGACCCCTGTAAATTATTTTGGCCATAAATTAACTGAAGAAGAGCCTGTGGACGTCATTGTGGAAGATTAAGCCATTTACTGTGTTTTTTTGCCACTAAAACGTAAGTTAATAACAAACAAACATTGAGAAATGTTCCCATGAAACATGGTACTTATCAAACTACCTTCCATTAGTATAAACTACAAGTGAGAAGTCTCTTGCTAAAATTACTTGTTTCATAAACCAGTCTATGAAAATGAGTTGCAAGACTAGGTGAGGTTCATCGTGTCCCCCTCCGCACCTTCTGGATTTTGACGACGATCTTGGTCTTCTCGTTCTTGCCCACGTAGTCCTGGAGCTTCTTGCCCCTCTGTAGCTCCTTGGCTGCCCACCAGAGCTGGGCCTCCTGCTCGGGGATGACCTGCAGCGAGGCCTGGGGGAGGAAATCCAGGGAGGAGGATGAAACCCCCCAAAAAAAAAACACTTTAGAGCAGAGGGTGGAGAAGCTGAAGATTGTTGTTGTGTCTCCATATGAAATATGTCACTGTGGTCTAATCTATGGGCAAACCCGTGTTGGTGTACACAGCTGTTTAGCTAACTGAACCAGGGTAACTGGTGTAACACAAACCCGCACACGCACCCCAACCTCCAGGAAACACATGACTAAATATCACAATAAATTGGAACAAAATAGAAGGACATGAACACTTTAATGGTCTGCTTAACTGACTATCTCAGTGGTTATTTTCTTGGCTTGCCAGTTAAAGAGTTCAGAGGCGTGGCTTTACTTGGTATCCTACATACCTGTGTTCCGGCGAGATCTTCCTGGTTCTCAAACTCCATCCTGATTGGGTCGTGAGGGGGCAGGCCCATGGGGTACACGATCATGACCGCGCCCCGGAGCTGGTCCAGAGCCTCTTTCACCGTCTCCATGGTGACGCACACGCCTGCCAGCACTTGTTTCTGAAAAAAAACCATGACACGGATGGTTTCATCTTGACGTGTTTTTTATGTCCATGGTGTCTGAATATGGGGTGATGCATCAGTGCTCGGTCAAATAGCTCACCAGGACAGTATCAACAGAGACCCCTGGACACTGCCTAAATTATGTAAACTACTGTATATGCACAAATAAAGCTTTTGAAACTATATTTGCACAAATATAACACGTGTGTGTGTTCCCTTCAAATATACTTACTTTTGAAACTAACGCTTTTGCTTCTTCGACCGTTTTCTTCAGAACCTCTTTCATTCTTCCGTTTGGAGCTGGATAGATGGGACAAAGTTAAACGCAAAGCCGTAAGCACCTGCCAAAAAAAAAAACGGCAGCAGGTGAAACAGAAACGTCGTGACGTCGTCTCATAGACTTGCCATATCCGTTCCTCCTTCCGATTTCGTCCTTCTTGAACTCTGCCCCGCCGCTGGGGACGCATTTGTCCTGCCATTCGTCTCGGAGCTTGAGATCCACGATCTGATCGTCCGTTAGCCCCTGCATATTCGGGGGAAGTGTGATGCCGTGCTCCGCAAGCTCCTCAATTTCTGTAATGTTAACATGTTAAGTTAATACCGGTAACATTCAAGTCTTTACTGTAATTTAAGAAATTCATGCAACATAGCTCATTCACCAAGTCATTTAATGTACAGCTGGTTAGCAAATGTTTAATTACTAGTTAGCTAATACCTACAGCCTGCTTTTGTTACATGGCTAGCAAATAGTCCAGTTTTGATTGCCATACCATTAACGTTAGCAGTTCACATGTTATTCCAACAGCTATGCTATTGTATTGATAATTATTAACGGTAGCTTGCAGGCTAGCAAACACTTCACAAACTCCCCAGCTAGTCATCCAGTTGCTCAATTAAAGAATATCGCGGTCCACATTAACTTACCTGAACAAATCCTGTCCACTTTGAGTATGCCATTATACATAGCAGCAACTTGATGTGTTAACGTTTCCAAAGAAACATCTACCGTGGTGTCGACGAGAAATTGACTCTCATCCCCGTGTTTGACGTTCAGTTGGACCATATCTGCAACACAATGAAGATAAATAATAAAAATAACAGCGTAATGCTGGGCAAACACTGGAACTCCAACAGTTAACCGTTTTGTAATGCGGAGCCTGAAACGTCTAATTTTGGGACAAAACTGAGTTAGATAACGTTAGTTAGCATAGCTGTGCGTCCACATCAATGTTACCATGGATACTGAACACAAGCTTCCCCGCTGTAGAAGGTTCGGGAGCTACTTGGCCTTCCGTGCCAGTTTTCACTGCAGCCGAAAAGCAAGCAATGTTTGTACTTTTTTCACAATTCGTACCAGCCGCAGACGATCTTAGAAACAGGGGAATCAAGAACAATTAGGAAAACTAACGGGTCAATAATCAACATTGCAGAACAGTAATGCAGCTTACCTGAAAAACGAGCGTTCGCTACTGAATGGCGCACGCGAGGAAGGCGAAGTAAACATCCAGAGTACTTCCGGAATCGTCATCTAGATTACCGTAATGTGCCCCATAAACTTGACTTCAGCGGCTTTAATTTTTTTTTGTTATACTGTAATAATTTTGTTGGTATATTGTTTCATAATTCCAAGATGCTGTGATTGTTATATTCAAGGTAAACTGATAATCCAGTCAAAGAGTACCCCCGACGGGACAGAACAGGCACAGGCAATGTTTTTCTGGTTGATTTACATTTATTATTGCATACATACAACACCAATTGCGTCAACCATGAATGTGCCGTTTCTGAAGCTGTGCACGTAATCATGGGGTCTTATATACTATAACATGAATTCCAATTTTCTGTTTTGTTAAATACACACAGAGCATGGTCAACAACACAGAATAGCGTCTCTATATGGTTGTACAATAATAAAGGGACACAAATCTCACAAAAGGAGTCGTTTTGTTTTCTATAAAACTGTCTCGTACATAACACCACAGACTCGTAAGCACTCGTCTTCTAAATGTAATGCTTTTGATACCTACTGCACAGTGTTTAACTGCATAAATGTATTTTAGTGGTTAGCCATCACCAATAACCAAAGCAGGAAAAAAAGATGCGTCTAGAGTAAATAGTTGTACTTTAATCAAGACTTGGATTGCAATTATATCAAGAATGTTAATAAAAGTGAAAAATACTGCACGAAAAATTACAATAGCGTTGGTAAAATAGTTTTACCGAACCGTGATCTAAATTAAAATGATCTAATTACCCAGTCCTTCAGTGTCCGCAGGCCAAATAGGATGGCAGAATTCAGTGGCAGTCGTAAAGGGTGCTTAGAAAAGCCTTGACCATCTTTTTTTCCCACTTTTTACAACAACACTCTTCCTCCCACAAATTGTAATTCTTCCTTATTCTTTTAACCACCCATTGGTTGCTTCACAGAAAAGCTGCTGTTGTCGGTTAACACCAAGATAGAGACTTGCAGATAGGACACTAGAATTACAATACTGACGTCACCGGTATTTTTTCTGACATCACCACGTTTATATATCACATAAAATGTATATGGCATAATGAACACTTGTTTTTTTTGTAAGTGGAAGAGAGGAGAGGTGGGATAACAGACTATTATAGTACTACTCCAAACACTCGATGCTCGGGGGGGGGGGGGGTGAAATCTATGGGAAATTAACCACTGAACTACCTGCTCTTGGGTAGGAGTAGCAAACCACAAAACACTCGTAAAATGAATGAAGCGCACTGTAATAGCCAGAAAAGTACAAAAAATATACAGGGGTGAACTACCAACGGCGATTTGATAATTGCAAAAGCTGCTCACGCGCGCGCTGTGGCAGTGTTTGCGCCAGCTCGTCACACATGGCAGCAAAAATGACGCAACCTCGTACTTACCCTAACCAGTAACAGCGATACCCTAGCTCCTCAACAGCACGACTGTAACACAAGCCCGACACTGAAATATATGCTGACCCGCTAAGAACAGAAAGGCCGCATTATGAAGCGGTTTCCCAGCGACCGACGGTGTCACAGCTCTCCTACGTGGAGTAACAAGATAACTGAAGTTTATTTTCTTTAACACATTAGATTATTATCATGATCTGGGTTTCCTAAAGCAAACATATCCATAACGTAGTGTAAGATCCAGACTCTCCATTTCTTCCAGTTAATAAACGAATGCGGTACCCGTTAGACTTCTAATCCGGACGAGGCTATTTTACTGTAGCTAAGTATAACTGCCATCAAACCAAGACAGCGCAGCTCGGACAGACTGCGAAAACCACTTGAATTCCCCAAACACACACAACACAGTGGTCAACAATAAATTCTTACCACAGCACAGTACCTCTCAACTACAGTATAATAAATATATTTCATTTAGAATACCTTTCTTTAAAAAAAACCAAACAAACAAAATACCATCTTTGCAAGAAACTACAATGTAAATTTCAAAAGCAAGTGCAGCGTATTTAGCCGCACGGAAAAAAGCACCCTCGCGGAAAAAACACGGTCACTGATAATGCCATCTCCAAAGTTCCCATCAAAACGTGACAGAAGCACATCACATTCATCGCGAACGGAGTCTGTACTTATATCAGCTTTGGATAAAATGCAACAAATGGTGGCATATACGCACGTACGGTATACACTGTGTGTATATGTATGTATGTACTGTATATACATATGCATACATACACCACGTGCGTATCAGGTCCATTGCGGAGTAACTTTCCCAATTCACGCATCCTGACAAAATATACATAAGACACTATGTATGCATATACTGCATCACATATATACTCTACTATACATAATTCCAGTATTACTCCTGAACCATAAGAGGATAGGATATGCAAAGGGAATGGACACGGAAGCCTCACTCACAGTGGATATGTGGAAATCTGTATGCAGGGGGTCACCACCCCACTCCAATGCCCTGTATGAGAACGCATACACCGTTTCAAGTATGGTCCGGAAAAGGAGTCAGTTACTACGAATGACAGTTTTTTGTACATTCACAACTTGAAAGGGTGTCGGGGAAAAAACGAACCGATGCTCGCTGTGGCTGATCCCGAAACGGAACACAACGTTGCATTCAAAACACTCGGCGCAACACGTCGACACAGAAAGGGAAACGCCGCCGCAAAAACGGTCTCTCCAAAGCGTCTGTTCGCAGACGCGCATCCTAGAGATAAACAACCATTCCAGTTTGTATGGTGCGTCACCAGACCCGCACGTGTAAACCTGTCATTGATGTCCCCATCCATTTCCGATAAGGGCTTACTGGGTGCATTCGGTTTAAATGTGCATATTAGCGATGTGACGCCATCGAAATCGAGACACTGAAAAGATGCAGAATGTCAGTCACAGAGCGGCTGCGGAGACCAATAGCTCGTGGCCAGAAACACCAGCTATAATATTGCACAAGTTCAACATATATTTGTGCGCACGTACAGACACAGGCACGCATCTCCCGCCAGAGTGAAATATCCATCGGACTTACGGAAACACGTATACAAGGAAACAAACAAGAACAAAACAACGTGATTCCACATGGATGTACCGAACAACCAAAGTCTTTTGAAACAAGTGGAGTACGTGAGCACCTCCTACCTGGTCGAACATCAATACGTTTCTTACTCAGATTCGGTGTGAGGGTACACACTTGTTGCTGCTTTATACAGACCATACATACACATACATTTATTATATTTCTCCATATTTCTACAATAAATGATAAATAAACCTTATATTCTATAATAATTCTATCTTTCTGTGAACTCTTTAGAGGCAAGAAAGCTGTTGCTTGGCCTCAAGGGTATCTGCGGGTTGCCAGAGTCAGTCCTTGACGGAACGGGAGGAGGGAATCCTGGGATTGTGGAAGTGGGCGGGGCTCCCCAGCCGTCCAAGTCGAACCCAGAGCTGGGGAACGGGATGTGCGGATGCGCAGGGGCGGGGTTTGGGGCAGTGACTGGTGGAAAGGGGCACTGCGCAGCTGGAGTAGATCTCCCCGGGGTGGGAAAAACCTCCTCAAAGGTCACCCACTGCTGGGCACGTTTCCCTGGCGCCGGGGGCGGAGCCAGCAAGGGGGCGGGGCGTGGGACGTCCGACACGGCCCGTTGGAGGCGGGGCTTGCCGGACAGCGCCAGCTGCTGGGAGTGGAAGTCGGGCGTGAGCGAGCGGCGCTGGGCGGGGACCGGCTTGCCGGCGAACAGGTTGGCGCCTCCCGATTGGCCGTCGGACAGGAAGGGGTTGGGCGAGGCCCGCAGGGCCTCCTGGGATTTGCTACGCGAGGGCACCGGGGGCGGGAGCTGGGCGGAGCCTTGCTGGGAGGAGAAGGGGGCGGGGTTTAGGGAGAGTGACGCCGACAGGGCCGAATGGGGCGGGGCTGGGGCGTGGCGGAGGGAACAGCTTCGGGTCAGGGGCTGGGTGCTGAGCCAGGAGGTGCAGGGCGGCAGGCCGGAACTGAGGGGGGCGAAGGGGTCGGTTTTCCTTTGTGCTTCTCTTTGGAATCCGTTCACGCCGTTGACCTGCCGCCGCAAGAGGAAGAAACGACACAGGAAATCAGCAAACACGACCCCACAACTAATCCCAGCAATAATCAATCCACACAACACCTGGGATTAATCCTCTGGCACACACGTCCATTCTTCACGTCTCAGAGGGATACGAGTGGAGAGGTGTGGTGAAATCCACACCTGTTCTTTCTGTGTGTAAATAATGCATCCTTACTGCGTTCTTCTACAAGGCTAATCTAAACACTATGGACAGCAGGCACGTACACATGTAAACGTGCATGCACACGTTGCCATGAAATGTGCTTGTGAATAACTATGAAGAGAGATACTGACAACACAAGAAACTAATTTAACTCTAGGGACCGTAGCCAGATACACAATTTGTGTGTAAAAGTGTTTCAGCGGTTTTAAGGGTAACTGCACTCACTGTTTCAGCTTGGCTCCGCCTACTGCACAATTTTGAAAAATGCGCCCTGGGGTGGGTGCTTCCATTTCATTTGCAAAAAGTGTTCTGTATGCAAATTCATTTGCACAGTGGAGCTGCGCCAGGCTCATTAAATTTGGATCAAACAGTCGTTGCAGGCGTTGCAGATCAAATGTGAATCAATATTCAGGAACCTCACCTCAAATGCTTTCAGAAACATATTATAGACGACTGTTTAGGTGGAAAGTGAGTTTATGAACAGGCCGCCATGTTTGAAAAACTTTGGGCCGAAACGAGTCTAGCCAATCAGGTGCCGGCAGTGTTCCGTCGTAATTAAAAAGTAAACGGACAAATCTGTGGACAGCAACTTGATGTCTTGATTGACATTTACATGATGTAGTAGTACCTCCAAACTGGTACTCTAATGTCCTGACTGGTGCGGGCCCAGAGTGGAACACAGAAAGCTTTTTTCAAACATTAGAGGGCAGCACCAAGACATTTTCTACCAGGTGTTTCTGATAAAATTATTATTCAGAATTATTATTATTATTATTATTTCAGAAACGATGAAATAAACAGCATGGATTAAAATGTTTCATTATAAAGTAGCCATACAAACACATTTACAGCAAAAAAAAAAAAAAAGTGATCTAGAGTGTAATTACCCTTTAAGATATGCAGGCATAAATGTCAGAGCTACCTTGGCAAAATAACTGCTGTGTCATAATAAAACCCGTTCTGTTGTTATGATGTCACAGTTGGCATGCTATCCAGCCAACAGTCTTGCCCGTAAAATCATTCCACCACGCTTACCAGCAAAGCAAGTCACCTTGAAATGTTAATGTCTGTCAGCCAACTGTTTACCTTTATACTGACAGTAGCCAGGAAGCATGTATGCAAATTATCCCATCCACTAATATATCATAAAAGCAGTCTTTTTAGTGTATGATAATTGAAAATGAATGTGTTCTTGTCCCATTATATCTCTTCTCTCAGGGGAAGATTACTTTCCACACTTGTGGAAAATTGATTTGAAAGACAAAATCTGCTTGAAGGCTGCTGGGTGGCTCATCCTGATAGGGTACCGTTTCATTGCTCTCTAGCAACCCCTGCTGGTCGATTGGATGGCTCATCACAATAAGACTACAAGTCATCACCCTAAGACTACAACTCATCACAATAACACTAAACACTGTTAAGTGACACAGCTTACAAGGCTCCACTACTCACTCCCATTGCTCAAGTGTGTAGGCCAAAGCTATGGAACAACTACAGAAAGTTACACGGTTTTCTACCTGACAGCACTTGCTATTTGCCTAATAGTGTCAGAAACATGAGCCCACACAAACACAAGACCTTTGATAAGGAAGCACCACATTAATTTAAGCTGGTGTTAGGCTGAGATGATTCAGACAAGTCCGAACTGTGAAGCGACATGTTCGGGGAAAAAAAAAGTTATTGGAGGAAGAAAAAAAAGGAAATAAACCTTACACCAGTATATGATCGCAACAGAAAAGATGGCAAACTGAAAATAAACTACCACCTTATGAATACAGAGGGGAAAAAAGAACGAATAAACTAAAATATGCAAGTGAACGCCAATGTATGGACGGATTCATACATTGTGACTAAATGGGAGAGCAATGGAGGTAAGATTGAGACTGAAAGAGTCTTAAATACCTGTCACCCTGACGATTGCTCCTGCTTGCCAGAGAGAGAGAGAGATAGCCGTCAGGAAAAGCAGCGGGGAAAGGCGACATTTGTGCATTTGAAATTCAGGAGGGACACTGGGGCAAAAAGGGGCTATTAGGGGCTTTTAATCTCAACTACAGGAGCCTCACTGTGAAGGAGGGAAGAGATTTAAAATGGGAAGACAGAAGATCCGCTCCACCTAATTATTCAAGCTTCTTTTTATTATATCTCATCATCTGAATCACAGAAAGAAAGTCGAGTCTGGCAGTCGGCATGTCTTCAGCAGAACCACGCATGTATGATAAACTTTCTGAAGAGAGGGAACTGGTCTATCTGGCAATCAGAACCACTATCATACTGCCAGCTCCATTTGGCAACAATGATCCCAGATCAGTGCTATGGGATGCATCTCAAGTCACACAGGGAATGCACCTGCACGCAACAGGTGAGGTTAAGTGGGGGGAGTGGTTTAGAACATAACCCTTGTGTAAGCAGAGACGGCACACTTAAGAGGTGGATCAGGTGCGGATTTATAAGGCAAAGCGCCACCAAACAGTTCTCCAAGGGGCTGATGGGATATGTAGTCTGGTGCTCATTAAAATACATAGATAACTGTGTCTCAGAGAAGTAGTATAGATCTTGGATTAGGTTTCCATTTCCTAACCGTATATCCATTATGAGCTAAAGGGCAAAACTGATCCTAGATCAGCATTCCTACTCAGACTGTTTATGAACTCGGGAGCTGGACTTCAACTCCCATCATGCCTTGTGTGTTATCCTTTGTGACGCCCCGTGTGGAGAGCGGGAGACTGACCTGAGAGGAAGGGGCGGGCTCAGCAGGCAGGGCGTGGGAGGAGCGACTGCGGGGCGGCGGCTTTGGGGACGCCAGGCCCGGGTTGGGCTGAGGGGCGGACGTGGGCTGCATGGGCGTGGCCATCTGCGGCTGCATGGGAGACGCCATCGTGGGCTGCATGGGGGTGGCCATTTGCTGTTGGACGGGAGACGCCATCGTGGGCTGCATGGGGGTGGCCATTTGCGGTTGGACGGGAGACGCCATCGTGGGCTGCATGGGGGTGGCCATTTGCGGCTGGACGGGAGACGCCATCGTGGGCTGCATGGGGGTGGCCATTTGCGGCTGGACGGGAGACGCCATTGTGGGCTGCATGGGGGTGGCCATTTGCGGTTGGACGGGAGACGCCATCGTGGGCTGCATGGGGGTGGCCATTTGCGGTTGGACGGGAGACGCCATCGTGGGCTGCATTGGGGGGGCCATCTGCTGCTGCGCCGTGGGGCCTGTGGAACAACAGACAGAAGCACAGAAGCCGCGTGAGCTTTCGCCGAACGGCTCGTCGGAAGGCTCCGGCGGTAAAACTCGGGAGAGCCGCGCGCCCGCGCCGAACTGACCGAGGGGCAGGTCCGCCGGTTTGCCCGGGGGGCCCGCGGCGGGTCTCGGGGCCCCGGGGTGCGTCTCGCTGGTGGGCCGCGGCGCCCCCGGGTGGACGTCCGGGGAGGGCCGGGGGGCCCCGGGGTGAGCGGGAGGGGGGGGCCGGGACTGAGGGGTGACGCTGATGACTCCGGCTCGGGGGGGAATGGTCTGCAGACACAGAAACGGGGGGGGTGAGGACAGGGTCAGTGAGAAGGAAACAAACACACATGCCTGATAAAGGACTGATAAAGACTAAACACATCATCAACGAACTGACACCTCAGAGACTGTTTGTAGTGCTCGTGCTACTGTATGATTTTTCTGTATACCGGAAAGCAAAACAATCTTTCGTATAACAGACGATTAACCTTTAGAAGAGTACGTGTTTTTTGGAATGTTTTTTTCACAGTTCTAGAACTCCACACTGCTTCCGGGTTACCCATGGTGACCGTTACATCAGCATTACGTTCAGTTCTAAGCACATATTTACGTTCGCACACTTTAATGGGTTAACTATCATTTAATATCATTTTAGCTTGGTACGGAGAACAAAAATATATTGGGTCTGCTTTCAAATGGTGATGTGCGTCACTGAAGTTGTGAGTGCAGAGAGTGTTCAAACATGCCTGATGTTAGGACTCCAAACAGAGAACATCCATCCCACTTAAAATGCTCAAAACGCACCCTTCTCCAAACAATAACACCACTGAGTCAGTTTCTCAGCAAAACCGTGCCACAGTCATAACAGATGGTGCGGACCTGAGTCACGTTGGCACTTACGCAACTCGTGCAGAAAAACAAATGGTTCACAGAGAGGAAGAACGTCTTGATCTTTAACTCATCGAACAGCAGGTTTTTTTGGAATGTTCTTTCAAAATTCAAAGTCAGCGTTCTAGAACTCCATCGCTTTCAATTACCAGTAGTGATGGTGACATCAGAGTTAGCGTTAGTTCAGTTAAGAACATTCTAATCACATATTTGTGACCTCACACATTAAAGGGTTAACGCTGAACAGAGCAAGAATGCTGGCGACAAAAGCACAGACATTCTACACACTGGTCAGATAGTCAGCTCTGTATCCTTCACACTGAAAACGTGGTCTCTGCCACGGTTGAGGTCAGAGGCATTCTGATTTGCAATTATAAATATTTATGAAGTGGTGTGGTTGAAGACAGAACATCCTAAGCAAGGTCTGCCATACAGCAAGGCTGCCAAACCCTGTTGCCAAAGATCTACCGTCCTGTAGTTTTCCACTGCAACCCTAAAAAGCACACCTCATTCAACAGCTGGAGATTTCCTTGAGCTACAGTAGATTTCCAGGAACAGGGTTGGGCAGCCCTGGCATATAGCATAAGAAAGAGCCAGAAGAACCTCCTAGTTAAGGAAGTATAGAAAGCAGTAAGGAGTAAAAGATCTGATCAGTAAATAGAAGATCTTTAGGAACTGACCGGTCTCTGGGCTCCTCCTGGTGGACCCGCTGTAGGCTGCCCTCGACCTGAAACACACACCACACACACACACCGTTAGCAGCCGAACACACACACACACACACACACTCACACACACACACACACACACAAACACACACACCACAGACACACACCGTTAGCAGCCGAACACACACACACACACACACACTCACACACAAACACACACACCACAGACACACACCGTTAGCAGCCGAACACACACACACACACACTCACACACACACACACACACACACACACACACACACACACCGTTAGCAGCCGAACACACACACACACACACTCACACACCACAGACACACACCGTTAGCAGCCGAACACACACACACACACACACACTCACACACACACACCACAGACACACACCGTTAGCAGCCGAACACACACACACACACACACACACACACACACACCACAGACACACACCGTTAGCAGCCGAACACACACACATACACACACACACACACTCACACACTCACACCACAGACACACACCGTTAGCAGCCGAACACACACACATACACACACACACACACTCACACACTCACACACTCACACACTCACACCACAGACACACACCGTTAGCAGCCGAACACACACACACACACACACACACACACACACACCAGACACACACCGTTAGCAGCCGAACACACACACACACACACACACTCTCACACACACACACACACACACACACAAGAAAGCCTGACAGAAAAAGCGTGATATTTGGGGGTGTCACAAAGAGCATGATATTACTGGGCGTCATAAAAAGCGTGATATAAAGCGGTGTTTCTCAGCGAATGACGTCAGCCTTGTGAATGGTGACACGAGCCGCTCCGGGGGGGGGGAGGGTGTACCGGAACAGCACACAACCGACAAAAGGCTGCTTCTGGGAAACGGCTTTTATTTGTGGGCAGCAGATCGATGAAGTGTGGCTTTTTATAAGCCTCACTTCTGCCTTTTACGGGTCTGCGGGGGAACTAAAGCCCAAATCCACAACAAAACAGTCCACTTTTTGTGCCATATCATCACGGTGCAGCTATTAAAAAAAATAAGGGTTTTCACCACGCCTCTGATATTGTTTGTGGCCCAGAGGCGTCCCGACAGGAGGCGTAGAAGATTCTGGAGCTGTGAGTAATATCAGCACCCCCCCCAGCCCATCCCCCCCCCCACACGCCCGGCTCCCATTTCATTATAAGCAGCAGGATTGGCTGGCGCACTGTCAGGGCGGATTAAGCCCCGCCCCCCGGGCCCGTCTGCCCCTCGGCCAACGGCGGCGCTTTCCCACGCGACTCCAATGACGGACGCGTTGCGGGCGCCCTGCACAGCTGCACCTGAGCGGAGAGGACGCACCTGCAGGGAAACGCCAAGCTCATCTCTGGGAGAGACTCCGCCCCCTTCCGTTGGCCGCACCTGGATGCTCTCTCCCTCTGCTCTCTCTCTCTCTCTCTATTCCTGCTCTCTCTCCTATACATCTCCGTCTCTCTCTCTCTCACTTTCTGTCTCTCGTTTGCTCTCTCACACAGTCTCTCTCTCCAAGTCACTTTCGTTAGTTCTCTTTTGCTCACTCTCTCTCTCTCTCTCTCCCTCACTTTCTCTCTCTCTCTGCGCATCAGGCGGAACACGCGCTCCGCCCACCTGGGAGTTCGTTAGGGCAGGAAACCCGTCTGTGAGCGCTCCGTCTCTCACCGGTGAGGTCCGCGCGGGAAAGTCCAGGGCTTCTTTGCCCTTCGCGGCGGCGGGAGAGTTACGTTCCAACAGCGATTAACGCTCAGGACACTGAGGTTCACTCACTACACCGATACTTATACCAACCTGCTACACACCTATACCAGCCTGCTACATACCTATACCAACCTGCTACACACCTATACCAACCTGCTACATACCTATACCGACCTGCCACATACCTATACCAACCTGCTACATACCTATACCAACCTGCTACATACCTATACCAACCTGCTACATACCTATACCTACCTGCTACATACCTATACCTACCTGCTACATACCTACACCTACCTGCTACACACCTATACCTACCTGCTACACACCTATACCAACCTGCTACATACCTATACCTTCCTGCTACATACCTATACCAACCTGCTACACACCTATACCAACCTGCTACATACCTACACCAACCTGCTACATACCTATACCAACCTGCTACATACCTATACCTACCTGCTACATACCTATACCGACCTGCCACATACCTATACCTACCTGCTACACACCTATACCAACCTGCTACATACCTATACCTTCCTGCTACATACCTATACCTACCTGCTACATACCTACACCTACCTGCTACATACCTATACCAACCTGCTACATACCTATACCAGCCTGCTACATACCTATACCAACCTGCTACACACCTATACCTACCTGCTACATACCTATACCTACCTGCTACATACCTATACCTACCTGCTACATACCTATACCTACCAATTCCACACAAACAACCACTCAGTTCGCTCACTACAAACACAGCTGCTACACACAGACTGCAAACTCCACACTGCGAACAGCCACAGCTCTATGATCTATAAAGTCACATGATCTACATGTACCACACAGACCAGGAGAGTATAGGTACCCAAGACACCAAGCTAGCGATGGAATGGGGCTTCGCACTTAGTAAGAGTCGTCGTCAGCGCCTATTCAGATTTGAACCAATCAGGTTCCCCTCCCCCCAAGATCAAAGCAATTTGATTGGTTCAAATCAGTGTAATGGCCTACAGCTGACCCTATGAACAAGTCCTAAGGTTTCTCCAGGACAGCTCGCTGGAAGGTAAAAGGAGGACAGAGGCCCTTTCATTCCAGTCCGCTGACAGATTCAGAGTCGTTACCTTCCAGGTCCTTCATAGGAATCGCTGGGATTTGAGGCTCTTCGAGGTCTTTTGGGGGCGAAAGCAAATAACAGTGTTGGAATGTAGCGGTCGAGACAAAGCATGAAAGAAGCAAGAGCCGAGGAACACGAGAGCCTCAAAGATTACCCAGGGAAACAAAACACCAGCACACCTGCTCACGGAACACAAAGGAAAACAAGCCTATACCAAGCACTGAGTAAAAAACCAGAAGCAGGGGAGGGGAAAAGACAGATAAATTAACAGCTCTCTCCCAAACAAACCGTAAACAAAAAATAATAATATCATGCACCGTGTCATCATGACAGTTACTTGGCTAACGCTAACAGACTAGAGGGAAACGATCTAGGCCACATTTACTGTAAAAGTACAATCTCAGCCAAACACCCAACCCCATCTGAACCAACCAGGGACGCAGTATGTGCCACACATGCCTACAGTGTGTCCCCAGCTCGTATGCTTCACAAGAAAATGTACTAATTTCATTTTACGGATATTTTCTCACAACTTGGATGGGCAAATGTGTGTGCTTGTGGTCATACTTCATCCAAATGTGCCGCCATCTTGGAATGGCTGTGCTGTGCATTAATGGGGATTACATGAGGGCAAGACTCACTACACAACACAAACTCAGGGTTTGAACACAAACCACCTTCACCCTGAGACAGACAAGCTAGCAGTGGATTCCGTTAGCATTAGCACGTAGGATTAGCACGTTAGCCTCGGTTAAAACAGCGGTAATGGTAATGGTGCTGAATGGTGAACGTGTTAACGATGTTACTGCATGTCCACGGGGCACTTTGGGTTGAATGGTGCTGGAGAGAATGGGGGGGAAGAGCAGCAAGCTTCACAACCACGACACAGGACACATCAGCTACCGCCAATCACAGTACAGGAAGCCTTAGCATGGGGTAGGCCGCGTTTTTACACCGTGAAAAGACGTCAGTTACCTCCCAGATCTTTCCTAGCCGGCGTCGGGCTTCTACCGCCTTTAAACGCAAAGAACAAAATTGTGGTCACATGACTGATCATACACCAATCAGTGTCAAGAGACAGTGTTGGGGATAAAAAAGCACAACCGCACCTGCGATCGGGAACAACCGGTGTTTTCAGCAGAAACAGCCACTCATCCAAACAAGACCGTAGTTCCCACACTTACCTACACGCCGCCACCAATTCACAATAAAACAGCGCACAGAAGGCTAAATCATGAGAGTGGCAGTCCATTGTGACAGCACCACAAGACTGGCACAGTACCTCCTCAAAATGAACGCTCGAGCCCTTCTGAAGTGCATCGGTCAGAGCAGGTATTGTCATCCATTCAGCTTTTGAACACGCCATTCAGGCTCCATTTGGAGGTACAAGTGCGACAGTGATGAGCTTGTCCCTGTGCCGGTCTTCTCTTCAGGAGTCTGAGACCAGCACAATGACTGGTCTGAAGCACTTGGGCGTCATGAGGCTCTTCGCATTCAAATCTGCCCGGCAACAGCGGCGGGTTACAAAGCAGGCACACCGGCTTTGTAAGCCTGGCCGAATAAAGACCTCTCTGGTGGGGTGAGAGGGGGGTGGGTTTAGTGCCGTACCTGAGGGAGGAGGTGGGCGCTGGGGGGGCGCGGGCCGGGCCGGGGGGGCGTTGGGCCGGGGCGGGGGCTGGCGTTTGGGCTCCAGGCTCTGAGAGGAGGAGGGCTGCTGGTCCACGGGGGAGCCTGTCGACAGACGGCAGGGGGTCACTGAGTCAGGCTTTACTGCTTTATGAGGACCGCAGCACTCCACCACCATCTCACCAAACACACACCTACTGCACACACACCAAAAACACACACCTACTGCACACACACCAAAAACACACACCTACTGCACACACACCAAAAACACACACCTACTGCACACACACACACAACACACACCTAATGCACACACACCAAAAACACACACCTACTATACACTGTGTAGTGCATGGAAGGCAAAACTTTCTTTACCTGCAAGTTCCCTCCTACAAGGAGTGGGACTTAATCCTATTTTACAGGCAAAAAAAAAAGCAAACCAAAAAAAACGCAAACATGAAAGAATGCAGAAGAATGGATTAGAATGCCATACAATGCAGCAGAGTGCAGTAGAATGCTGTATAATACAGTAGCATGCAATAAAAACCAATAAAATACAGTAGCGTGAGTTAAAACAGTAGAATGCAGTAGAGAGCAGTAGAATGTAATAGACAGCAGTATAATGTAGCAGAGAGCAGTATAATGTAGCAGAGAGCAGTAGAATGCAGTAGAGAGAAGTAGAATGTAGCAGAGAGCAGTAGAATGCAGTACAATGCAAGAGAGAGCAGTAGAATGGGTAAACGGGTAGTAAAGTTGTTCTGAGCAGCGTACCTTGTGGGGGTCCGGCAGTGCGAGGGGCGCCCCTGCTGGGCCGGGTGGGGGCTGCGGGTTCTCCATGGGTGGGGGAGTGGCAGGGGCTCCCCCTGGGGGACGGCGTGGGGGAGGTCCCAGGTCCTGACCCGGCCCCAGGCTGCAGGTGCTGAGGTAAGATCTCCTCCACCTCCGCGCTGTAGTCGTCCACCTCACCTGCCGGTCCAGAACAGAACAGCACCGCTCACAACCACACACCGCTCTGAGGGGTATTACCGCACGCTCAAAACGAGCATGCGTTTAAACAACATCACCACTCTCAAACAAGCAGCAGTGTTTGCACCAACAATTTCAGCGTTTCCAACATTCGTCCATTTAATACCCATAATGCCTCTACAGTTCCTCTACCCCCGGGCAGCGGCGTTTTTGCGGTTCCTGAGAGCGGGAGACCGTGCGCCATGGCCGTGGCGCGGCGCGGCGTTCCCTACCCTCCATGTCGTAGTCGGCGCCCAAGTCGGCGTCCTCGGCCAGCAGCGTGGAGCTGGCGGAGGTGGGGATGCCCGCGCAGATCCGCTCCACGCTCATCTCGTCCTCCAGGCTCTTAATCCAGCCCGCGCTCTTCAGCCGGATATCTATGGTCTTCCCGAGCACCTGCGCATACACACACACGGACACACACACGAACATACGCACACACGGACACACACACATACAGACACGCACACGGACACACGCACACACGGACACACATACATACAGACATGCACACGGACACACGCACATACAGACACATGCGCATACACACACACATACAGACACATGCACAGACACAGAACAGGATTGGTTTTTTTTATTTATTTTTTTTATAGTTGTCTGTGAGATTTTTATCCGTTTTGCCGAGGCAGGAACTCACGGTCGAGCTGCTCAGCGACAGAGCGGCCAGAGCAGAGTAGCCCTCGCGGAACGTCACCCACATTTTCTCCTCCACGAACCTGTCCCAAAAAAAAAACAAGAACACACAGGTTACAGATCCACAGAGCACTGCACAGGAGCTATTAACCAATCAGAGTCAGAACTGAAGCTGTCACTCCACTCACACGGTTACTGTACTCACTCAGTACTAAAATGTAGTCTGATACATAAAAATATTCATCTTGCCAGCAGCAGTCAAACCTCCATTTTGGATTGGTAGTCGTGTTACCTGATGAGGATGACCTCGCCGAAGGCGGTGAACTTGTCGAGCAGCTCGTCGATCAGGGCGTCGTCGAAGTAGTCTTCCTCGCCGGAGCCGGAGCCGCAGAGGGAGACGAGCACAGTGCCGTCGGGCGGGCCCTGCAGGGCGATCACGTCCTTGTACACCTGGTGGCGGGCCTCGGGGTCCACCTCCAGCACGTCCACGTCCATGACGGCCACCACCGGCCTGGGGAGCGGGGGGGTTCAGAGCCAATCAAAACGCTTCAAATATGCACCCGGTTTCCATAAATATAAACGGACCTAATACAGGCCCATGAGGAACCCCAGTGTTTGGGATGTGGGTTGGGTCGATGGGCCGCGCACAACCCGATGGTACCTGTGATCGGAGGTCTTCAGCTCGGCCCGGCCGTAGTACTTCAGCGTCCCGGGGCTCCAGGGGTGTGGCTGCTTGGCCTCTTCATTGGAAATGGAGGCCACCACATTCATCTCTTCGGCTGCGAAACGCACAAAACGGACAATTGAATGTTCGCGATGTCCTGGAAGACCAGCCTCAAGCCTGAAGGTGACTATAACCGCCCCTCACCGGACTTGTCGAAGTTCCACTTCCTCCTCTTCCAGAGCACGCGGTCCGTCCAGGCGGGGGTCCGGCACTTCTCGCTGGTGTCGTAGTCGTCTGAGAACAGGTCATACTTGTAGGTGGGGGGGAAGTCGATCTTCCCCTCGATGAACCCTCTGAAAATCTGGAGAGGGGACAACATAACGTTAAGAAATTAAGAACATTCTAATCACACATTTGTAGTCTTACACCTTAAAGGGTTAATGATATGATGGCACACCAAGGGGACAATAAAAGCAGAGAGGTTCGGGACCCCAGGAGAAGGGGGGGGGGGGGGGGGGGCAGGGGGCAGGGCTTACGTGTCCGGCGTTCTTCTGGTCCACCAGCTGGTCTCCGGCCGTCAGGGCGTCCCAGTTCTGCTGGCGGATCAGCTCCTTCACCTCCTCGTTGGGCAGGCTGATGCGGTAGTTGAAGTCCCCGCACCAGAACACGTAGTCATGGGAGTACAGCAGCCGGCCCTGTGGGACACACATAACGGCACACACCGGATGAGTAAGAGGCTACGGATGTACCCTCCACAACAGGAGGATTTATCAGGACTGTACAGCACACTGCAAATACATACATACAAGCGGTTCTTTTATTCTGTGGTCTGTCTGACACTGAAGAGCTACATACACTAATACTGAATATTAATCCTTTGAAGGGTAGATTTTTTTGGGAATGTTTTTTCAGAATTCTAAGTGTTCTAGAACTCCATCGCTTTCAATTACCAGTAGTGATTGTTACATCAGCAATGGAACGTTCAGTTAAGAACATTCTAAACACATAGTTGTGATCTCACACCTCAAAGAGTTAATCATGAAACACTGAAGCATCAGCAGGGAAACACTGCTGACGCACATCTGTTAAAAAGAAGAACCAGGCCAGATGCAACACAATAAGAAAGGCAGCGGTGATGCAGCATTTCTTCATGAGATGTAAGGACATGGCGCATTTATGGAGAAGTAATCAAAGACAGGAGCCTACAGATCGACAGCCACACCCCTGAGGCAGAGAGAAAGCCAGTCTCTGTGACATCATAAGAGAGATGAAGGGGGGGGGGGGGGGGGGGGGGGGGGATGTTCATGAGGCAGAATTCCGCAGTTACCATGGGGAAGCTGAGCCTGCGGGTGATCTCGTTGTAGTCGTCATTCCTCTCCTTGACCTGCGATTGGCCGGCGGCAAAGTGGGAGCAGACGAAGCAGATGCTGGTGGCGTGGAACAGCATGCGGATGGCCACGCCTCCTTTGTTCCCGGTGGCCCCGCCCATTCCCGTCTTCACAGTATCCACGGCGACATCCCTGGAAAGACAATCCAGAAGGTTTAGAATGTCAATTTGCCCAAAAGGATACAAGTAATTTGCCCAGGTGCATCTGGAAAAGGTTTCTTTTCCTGAAGCACTTCTTTAGCCTAAAAATTGGCTCTCAGGCTAACATCCGAATACAATCGCTTGTCCGCCTGATAGTGAAACACAATCCTGAGATCACTATGAATTACTCGCATTATAGGAGCTTCAGCACTGACGCAAAAACCTCACAAATGACCGTAAACCACAGAGCTGGGTTACAACCATTTCTTTTTTCTAAATTCATTATTTTTTATTTAGCGCTTGAGCCAAAGACGATAGTATTTCAGCCTTCGGAGAAAGATGGCATCGTCGGACGCAGTAAAAATAAATCCATCATTAAGCCAACGTAACGGGATAACCCCGCGGGCGGGATAACGCGGAGTCAGACGTGGGAAAAACCCGCGAACAATGCGACGGCGGGATTCTGCGATTACCGGAGGCTGGACAGACGCGGCGGCGGACGTACCGGATGTAGGGGGCGTGCTGGGGCCGGATGAAGACGAAGAGGCACACGCCCACCAGCTGCTCCGACGCCAGCAGCACGTACTTGTGGTCCCGCGAGATGTTCTTCTGCAGCTCGGCCGCCCACAGCTTCTGATTGGTCGTGCTGGGGGGGGGGGGGGGGGGGGGCATATTGGATTTAGCCATCTGATTGGTCGTGCTGAGGGGGCATATTGGATTTAGCCTTCAGACTGGTCATGCTGAGGGGGGCATATTGGATTTAGCCTTCTGATTGGTTGTGCTGAGGGGAGAATATTGGATTTAGCCTTCTGATTGGTCGTGCTGAGACGGGCATATTGGATTTAGCCTTCGGATTGGTCGTGATGTGGGGGGTATATTAGATTTAGCCTTCTGATTGGTCGTGCTGAGGGGGGCATATTGGATTTAGCCTTCTGATTGGTCGTGCTGAGGGGGGCATATTGGATTTAGCCTTCATAAAAAAACAGCTTGAGATCCTGTTATCTGCACAAAAGCTAAAATAAAGTTACCGCTACACGAAAACATTTCCTGCATGTTATTGGGTTTTCCCCCCAAAAGCCGACAGGTTGAAACGCGCACGCAGACTGTGGCTTTTTGATTCACTTAAAACCGTTTGCTGAGACCATTCGGAGGGCTCCGCTCGGCTCCTACCTGGCACTGACGATGTTCCCGGCATTCAGCTCCACCATTTCCTCAAATCCGATGGCAAAGATGTCTACGGGGTTGGCTTTGCTGTCTGAGAGATAACAGAAACAAAATGGCGTCTGCATTTTCAGGACAACGAAACTCCATTATTACAAAGATAAAACAAAATGAACGCATTTGTAAATACTTCATATATCAAAAACAGGGGTTACGACACAAATAAACAGCTGTTCCAACACGGTTCACCCGATATGGATGTAAATGCCCTCAAATTAAAACTGCCAGTCTTCACTGTTTTATTTCAAATCCTGTGTGCTGGAGCACAGAGCTAAACAAACACTTACAGACTGCAGTGTGTGTGTGTGTGTGTGTGTGTGTGTGTGCGTGTGTGTGTGTATGTGTGTGTGCGTGTGTGTCGGTGTGTGTGTGTGTGTGCGTGTGCGCGTCTGTGTGTGTGCGTGCGTGCGTGTGTGTGTCTGTGTGTGCATACATATAGATCCTAAACGCAATCTGCAGAGAAACAGCACATTGGGATATCGTCCAGCAGGGAGCCCCGCTCACCCTGGAAGTCGGGGTACCCGGCGATCTTGGGGGCGTCCAGCAGCCAGTCGTTCAGCGTCTGGTTGCGGAAGGCGATGCTGCGGAACTGCTTCCCGCCGTTGACGTTCCAGGTGCCCACGCACACGCGGATCTGCTTGGGCGTGGTGTACTTGTAGTGGTTCTGGCACATGCCCAGGAGCACTCTGGGAGATGCTGCGACACGAGAGGTCAAGGGTCAACAGAGGGATCAACAGAGGGGTCGAGAGCAAGTAACAGGTTCTCCAGTAACTGAATAATGAACCAAAACAGAGGCGTAAAATATGAAAATGTCATAACAGGGAAAATACACCTTTGATGGTAAATTGATCTGACAACAGATAACGTGATTCAGAAAGGACAACACACCAATCTTCAATTAGTAAAATACAATTATATGACATTAGTTCATGAATTTGCACCACTTGCACAAGACAATGTACAGACACGCTGCTACTGTACCTGATTGCAAAATGGGCTCAGAAACTAACGGCGTAAGCATTAGGAAGGAGGAGGAAGGAGAAGGATCACAGTTAAATAACAGAATCAGAACACTTGACAGAATCAACCTCGTCACAGACAGCAGATTATAGCGTGAAGCAAGCGTGTCCACGCGCAAACACACACACACAAACACACTCCACCAAAAGGAGAATCATAAAACCTGACTGTCTGTGGAGGGCCACAATCAAAAACAATAAAAAAAAAATCTTTTGGAAAAAAGGTGCCCAAAAGACACAACTGTAAGGGGACCTGAGGTAGGCCCGTGCGGAACACCAGGCTGCATGGTCTTATTCCAACTTGGGAATTAAAACTGTGGGAGTTAGGGGCCTAATACCTTAGCTTCATTGTCAAACAAAGCATGACACAAACATCTTAGAACCCAGATATCATCACCGGGTCCAGTCAGGCCAAAACTCTTCTATTTTTAGCATCCAATAAAGCACTAAAGGTGTGTCTCGTTGTGGCGACACGCGGCCGCCGCCCTGCTTACTGTAGAGGCTGCCGGTGGTGAGCAGCGCACGGGCCTTGTCCGCCAGGTCGCTGTTCAGGGTGCTCCCCAGGCGCAGGATGTCGATGGCCTCCTGCTTGGAGCTGTCGAAGAAGTTGTTCTGGATGGTTCTGGTGACCGAGCGGGCGCCATCTTTCAGCTTTCCGGCCTGGCGGGAAAAATCGCAGGGCGTAAGTACTTCTGTAACTGAATCACACACACACACACACACACACACACACACACAGATGCACACACAGACAGACAGGCAGGCAGACAGACAGACAGAGACACACACACACACACACACACGCATGCATACACACACACACACTTATACTCATGCCAGTCTCTGCAGTACATGAGAATTTACTGTCTACAGGGCACAGCTGAAGCACAGATACATTTCACACTTCCCCATTTTATGGTTTAAAAATAGGATAACTTGTTCAAGCAATCAAACAAGATAAAACAAATGGAACAATTTTAAGTCCACAGCTGGCCCAGTTATTACTCTACAATCGTCCACATCTCTCAACCACACTCATCTCTCTCTTCCCGTCTCACAGACCACACTCTCCATCTCTCTCCTCCATTATCTCACAGACCCACTCTCTCCCTCTCTCTCCTCCATCATCTCACAGACCACTCCGTCCATCTCACTCTCCCATCATCTCCCAGACCCACTCTCTCCATCTCCCTCTTCCACTGACAGACCCCCAGCACTCAGACTCAGGCCGAACGGGCACGTTAACTCACCCAAGCGAGATCATCCACGGAGAGCAGGGGGGAGACAACGCAACACGTTAGAGCTCATCACAAATCCACTTCGTCACGACACAAATGACATCATCGCGCTCCTCCTTCCTCTCCTCGGGCGCGCGTACCTTGGCCTTGCCGTCCAAGGCCCCCGTCCCGGCGTAGATCTTGCTGACCGAGTCCCCGTTGACGGACCACATGGAGCGGAAGACCTCCTGGAAGCGACCCACCAGCTGGGGCTTATCCAGGCCCAGGTCGTCCAGCTGCTTGGGCAACATCTGCACAGGAATTGGGGAGAGGGGAGGGGTGAGAACCATCAGAGTCTACTCCAGGGATGTCATAGCCCTGTCACAGAGAGCCACAGTATCTGCTGGTTTTTTGGAACGTTTCAGAACTTAAGTGCATAACCTAAGTTCAACCTAAGGGGTCACTTACTGTACTTTGTATCAACATTCTAATGTTGTATCTTGTACTGCCCCCTAGTTTGACTAATGTTCACTGAATGAACTGGACTTTGCATTCTTGGCTATGAATTACAGTACAAAATGAGTATTGTACCTTATCAAACCTGTGTTTTGTAGTTGTTCCAATGACCTTGATACGCACGTTTGTACGTCGCTTTGGGGATAAGCGTCTGCTAAATAAATGTAATGTAATGTAACTAAGTCACTGACCGGCTAAAGAGTCCACACATCTGGTTTCCAAGGCCTATATAGGGCAGCAGACTGAAAGGAAACCACAAAAACCCCGCAGGCAAGGCGGTGCTCTGGGACCGGAGCTTACACCCCCGGCCTAGACTCTGATCCCCATTAAGGCCCTCGTGAGTAGACACGTCTCAGCAGGGGAATAACCGCTAAACGTGGGAACTGAAGTTTCTCCCAAACAGAAACAGTACCAAAGGTACAGAAGGTAAAATATAAGGAAGTAAAAGAGGGGGGCAGGATGATCGTTTGCTGCTCGAACGTGAAAACTGGCAGGGTGTGAACCCAAGGGAGCAGAACCGACTGTTCTGGGAAAATAAAGAAGAGGAAGTACGTGTGTGTGTGTGTGTGTATGTGTGAGTGAGTGAGTCTATCCAGTATATAACTGTTGACAGCAGTGCTGCAGCACGAAGCAAAGGTGGAGGAACTGGAGCTCGCAGCCCAAACATTTCAGCCAGGACCCGTTGCGCACTCACCTCCAGGGCGAAGTAGGCCTGCACGCTGTTGGTTCTGTCCAGGCAGTCCAGACAGTTCACCCGAATGGTTCCGCTTTGACTCCTAAGATCATCACAACATTGGAATGCTTCACGACAAGAACGGGCCATTCAGCCCATACACTGTAGCCTCGTAATTAGCCTACTGTCTGGAGAAGGGCTGCCCAACCCTGCTCCTGGAGATCTACCAACCTGTTTTTCACTACAACCCAAACAGAGCGTATCTCATTCAACAGCCAGAGATCTCATGAATTAGGTGTGCCAAATTAGAATTGGACTGGAAACCAACAGGAAAGTAGATCTCCAGGAACAGTCTTGGGCGGCCCTGGTCTAGAGAACTGCATCAAACCTGCTCATAGAATCCAAGGGTCATCGCATCTACTAGATGACCTGGCTAGCGGTTTCATACGTTACTTCAGAAAAATTTTAGTTTCTTCTCCTCAGAAACGCGCCCTCGGTTTCCCCCCCTGGTAACCCCCCGGGTGCTCGGTTTACTTCACCTCTGGACCCCCGCCTCCCCGGAGTAGCTGAAGTAGCTGCAGTCCTCCAGGAACTTGCTGAGCAGGGGCTTCAGGACGCTGTGGAGCTTCTCCACCTTGCCGCCCTTCACCATCTGGTGGTAGTCGAAGTTTATCATCTTGACCGCGGCCGCGTGCTCCGAGGCCTTCAGGTGGCTCTGGAATCGGAGCGAGCGCACAGGGAGTCAGGGCTGTCAATCACAACGCCGCTCCATCATCTCACATCCGCATCTCAACACACGGAGAGGGTGAGTGACAGCCGGAGGCTCCGCCCACCTGGAAGGCCTTGCTCAGCATGTGCTCCCCCTCCTTCATCCCCAGCAGGTTGATGATCACCTGCTTGCCGTAGAGCTTCCTGAGTGCGCTGAAGTGCCTGTGGGGGGGGGGGGGGGGGGGCAGTGCACAGGTGAGATCCAAAAAAGCCATAATTTCTGCTACTGTGCAGTGGTAATGTAACCAGTTTGTGTGTGTGTGTGGGGGGGGGGGGGGGGCGAGTGGGTCCACCCTAATATCACCTATATTAATTTCTACCCCCCCCCCTCTATCTCCTGAGGAGGCTCATTTTACACTCCTACCTCTCTGCGCTAAATCCATAGACTTGGCAGTGCTGGTGGTCCGGTTTGTCTCTCTTGGCACAGAAGACGGATGAATCATTTGGATAACCCTGAACTCCCACACGGCAGGCCTGCGATATCACACTGCCTCAGCACGCCAGGGAGTCAGAGATGAGCCGTGTGTACCAAAGGCCATCGCCCTCTCTCCCCCCCTTTCTATCGCTCGTTTTAATTACCTCTCAAAAGCGGGAGCGTTGGCCTCAAATCCGCGGGAGAGCTTGACACGGTGCGAGCCGACCTGTCAGGGGGTGGGGTGGGGGGGTGGGGGGGGCACAACGGGAGACAGACCAAAACATAAACATCACCTTTCACGCAGGGGCATGCCACAACTGTTCCTGTGGTAGTCCTGACCAATTTAAACAGGAAAGCAATAGCAGACAAAAAAAACTTCAAAGAAGATCAAGAGTATATAATAATACCATAACATTAACAACATATGGTGCCCCAAAAATATTTATTCTGCGCTTGGATAAAAGGCGTGAAGCTTTCTTTGTGCAACTGCAATAGCCCTCCACTGCACTACGTGTGACACTGCTCTTGACCTTGAGGTCTGACCTTCAGGGGAAGGCACGCCATGAACGCACGGGGGAAACTGAAAGTGTGGTTCCCGCTCACAGCGCTCCAGAGATTTGGGCTGAAGGCACAGAATCCCCGCGTGTCCCATCGTTGGCGGGACAGGCCTCCACAGAGGGTCACATGACCCATTCCCAATGACTCAGATTCTGCCCGCAAGCACGGATCACCACGGGGCAGATCGCCATGGCGATTACCCAGCCTGCCACAGAACTGCCTGCGCTGCATATTCCGGCTCCCGATTACGCCAGGGAGCCCAGCGGCGGCCGACGCGGCGCTGTACGCTATTAATCCCAGACGCCCGTCTTCCACCTTCCCTCCCTCCCTCCCTCCCTCCCTCCGCTCCTCCCTCCCTCCCTGTGAGTGAGTCACAGCCGTCTAAGTCACGATTGCGGCCCGCCGCATCGCACCCCGGCCACGCCCAGCCCAGCCCAGCGCAGGGAAGCTCTCCCTCCACCGCAACATCAGTCTACCTGACATCCCTGCTGGTCTGTACACTGCCCCTGTGGTGCAGAGGTGGGGTGGGGTGGGCCCTGACCAAGCAGCTGCCACTGCTGCTAATGTCCCTCCCCCTCTCTCTCATTCTCTGTCTCCCCCTCTCTCTTTCTCTGTCTCCCTCTCTCTCCCTCAGTATCTCAACCTCTCTCTCTCTCTGTCTCTCCCTCCCTCTCTCTCCCTCAGTCTCTCAACCTCTCTCTCTGTCTCTCCCGCCCTCTTTCTCTCCGTCTCTCTCTCCTACAGTCTCTCAGCCTCTCTCTATGCCCCCCTCTCGCTCCCCCCCCCTCTCCCTCTGTCGCTCAGCCTCCCTCTCTCTCCCCCCCTCTCCCTCCTTCATTCTCTCCCTCCCTCTTTCTCTCCGCAGGTACCTGGCGTTAATATTTGATGCAGTGTCTTCCCCCACATTAGGGAGAGCTCAGGTTGCTGCCAGCATTATAAATGAACACGTTCTGGCAAAGGCTCCCTACGGCCCGAGGAATGCACCTCCCTTTGTCCAACAACGCTTTCGTACCGTCCGGCAATCAGACAAGGTCAACGAGTACAATCACACAGAATAATGCATAGGCCGTACACTGCGGAAGAAAGCACACTGCGTAACAATGACGATAGCCAGGAAGTCAGACAAATCATTTCAACAACTGACATCTACAACATCATTCGGTTCAACAACTGACACCTATTACATCATTCGGTTCATTAACTGACATTTACAGAAACCTTAAAAAGACAGACAACATGGCGAGCATCCCTTCCCAACAATATCATTTCACCTCCACTTCCTTAAAAGGCTAACATTTCAGCTAATTAACCAAAACCGCTAAAGTATCCAATTAGCGGTGCTTGAATTGCCATTCTAGCGGTTGACGTTTATGACAAACTGATGCCAACAATTCCTGTTACTGGAAGCAGTAAAATGTAATAATGAAAATATGAAATATCAGGACCCAAAAATCTAACATTGCATAACTTGGTAGATGATTGGCAGCCCCACTGTATCTACCGGGGCAGATAGCTAGCCACGCACCTATAAAGCTTTCTAGTTGCAGAGTAGTTATCTAGCTGGCTATGTGAAAAAATAACTACCACAGCTAACCATGAAGCTCAAACTAGTTGCTACCTAGATGAAAGAAGTTAGATACCCAGTCAGGTAGAGATGTAGCAATCTAGAAAGATGAAAATGAGCAAAGTAATTCTGAGTGCTATATTCACACGCAAATACAGCAGGGAAACTGGAAGAGCATCAGATACGGAACACAGACACCAGCTGTAATATTTGGGATGCTGCGATTCCACAAAATATTTAAAGTCGTGGTGCCAATGTTTTCCGATATCGGAGTGGCAGGTGTTTTATCAAAAACCAAACCGACCTTTTTGGAAAGGGAAGGGGCGAGCTTCATCGGGAGAGCTTATTCGTGATCATTGTCGGTCCTTTTAAGGTTGAAATCTACAACACATTCCATTTTATCCCGGGAAATACTTGTTTTCACCAAAGGAAGAGAGTGGCCAATCAGCTGAGTAAACAAGTGACCATGAGTGACCAAATTCTGCACCAATCAGAGCCCTGATCCATTGCGCTGTGCAATGTCAAGGTTCTGTGGACCGAATTGAAACACCCGCTACAAAATAGCCCAGGTATATTTAAGGCACATCTCCAGTACCTCTGATAACATAATCATTATTGGAGATTTTCAGATCTGTGACAGTACCCTAAATAACACAATGCCACCAGTTCAAACACCTGTCTAATATAGAACTTTCGCACCAAAATTCCACCGTACACATGCCAGTTCATCACCAGATGTATCATGGGAAAGGACAGAAATACCAGATGCAGGTTCTCATCCTCCTCCATGGACTTGGAGTGTGGATTTAATTCAGATGCAATAATATCCCTTGAAGGTCAGTGGATGTATGCACATGGTCATATATAACCAAAAGGTATATATATTCAGTAGGGAACGTATAGCCATACAAATATTTGTTCATTTTTTAAATTTGCAACCTCTGTCAAATAATGTCCAAATAAAAAATAGATGGGCCCATTAAATAAAATCCAGTCGAGCAGCTTTTCCAAAAGCACAATTCCTTCTGAAAGGGGAAATTCGCCCTCACCTGGATTCCAGGTTGCTCCCAAAACAGTGGTATAGATCCACGGATTTGAATGAAGGAAGACACTTTATCATCCAGGAAAATAACCTGCAGATTTGAACAATAACAGATTTCTAGTTATACGTAGTTCCTGTACTACTAAAAAATCATAAACACAAAATAACAGCTCATGCTTTTCACAACAACAATGCAGGTCACTAAAAATAAAGAGAATCTGGTAAATGAATAGAAAATTTAAAATTTTTCAATTTTAAAATTGTCTAAAACGTTAACAGTGAAGGGGGGGGGGGGAACAACAAAATACACAACTAGAAAGAGCAGATCTCAAATTAAATCACCCAAACCATATGAGCAACCCAGACTAGTTATGGTACTTTGTGTGTCAGAGTAGAATGAGAAGGAGAAATCAATGCGAGAGCAACTGTGGGAGGTACGTGGTGGGAGGTCAAATTCAAAGGCTCAGAAGTCACAGGCTAATCCTTAATCCTCATCCTGGAAGCACAGGCAGCAGCAGCCCCAGTGCAAAACACCGGCACAATACAAACCCCACCCGTGTCAAAACAAGCAGATGGGAAAAATTTTAACTCTTTAGATGCCGCTGAAATCTGAAATCTCTCCTGCGGGATCACTGAGAATTATCTACGGTCATATGGACAAAACAAATGCTTGAATATTATTCAAAAACAAATGTTTTCTTTAAAACGGTCAGTAATCTATAGGACCTTTACTGGAGTATGAAGAGTTAAAAGTATTTAAAATAAAGCACATCACACTGGCCAGGAATAAACATGGCTGATTCATGAGATGACTAAGCTATAACTTAGCGAACAGCATTAATTAAAGATTTTGGCACCAAAGCCCCATTTCACTGATGGAGGCAGTATGCATGTTGGAATATGCAGTATCATCTTAACTGCACATTATTGAGCATGGATATTTCTTAAATTATTTTCTTTTTCTTTATTATTATAATGTACAATTCCGACCAATCATATGCAACCGCACCCATATACACGCGCAAACCCCAGTGCCAATTCTGGAAAGGCGGTGTCGCCAGCTGCTTCTTTTCACACCGCTGACTACAGTTAAGCTCTCACAGAGACCTTTCATATGCAGCTTTGAGTGCACAGGCACCTGATCTACCAGCAGGGGTCGCTGGAGAGCAATGAACCACGGCCCCCTACCCAGCTGAACCCTCCCACAGTTGGCACAGTCTGGATTCAAACTGACACTGTGAGGCTCATGCACACACCACAGAGTGGTGTCGTAACCAAATGAACCAGCCAGCAGCCCCTGGGCGTGGCTACTTTAATTACTGAATTCCTCGAACACACACACACACACCTCTGTTTTTATCCGTGAGCTGAGAGAACAATCCAGGTTTTTAACTATTTTTTTCTAAAGGGACATCCCCCCCCCCCCCCCCCGTAAACAGCGCACGGACGGCTGACCTGCTCGGTCTCCACGAAGTTGGCGACCTGCCCGTCGTCGTTGGTGCCGCGCACGTTGAAGCGCGTGCCGGCCCGCTCGGAGCTGAGGCGCGAGATGACGCAGGCCTTGGCCTGCCGGTGCCCGGCGTAGATGGTGCGGATCTCCACCCCCCCGCACATCAGCCGCAGCAGCCACTCGTCGCAGTTCACCCCGTAGTGCTTCAGGTGCAGGTGCAGGGACTGGTTCCTGTGGCGTGCAAGAGATTCACGTGTGTAAGCAGACACACACACACACACACACATGCACACATACACAAACACACAAATATAAAAACACACACACAAATATATACACACACATGCATGCACACGTGCACACACACAAACACACACACACACACACACACACACACATGCACACATACACAAACACACAAACATATAAACACACACACAAACACACACACACAAATATATACACACACATGCACGCACACACACACACACATATTCACACGCAGGCACAAACACACACACAAATAGATATACACACACACAAACACACATAGAATTACATACAGTACACACACACACACACATGCATGAACACAGACAGAATGAAAACAAAGCTCACACATTCAATTTATTTTCAATTTTGGTTCCAAGCTTTATTATGCACACTAGATGTTTTATCACGCGGTTCTCAGGTTTGTAATCATTTCTGCCATGTTCTGCTGAAATACAGCACGTCTGCTGAAAAATCCACCACAAACCCCACTGTTTGCAACGGAGTGGCAAATGGAAATCACGTAATTAAGGGGCTACAAAGCATTTTGTCTTATTGATTAAGAAACAATGAGTCCTGACTCAGTCCCAAAGGCACTCAAGAAGCACAGAAATGCCAGACTGTGGTTTCAATAGTTTTTTGACGGATGTTTCATACGAACCACCTTGATGGCAAAGCGCACGTGCGCACGGACGAGGACTCACCAGAAGAAGCGGTTGTCGGTGGTGTCCTCCTTGATCCGGCGGTGGGCGTTCAGGCTGAGGTCCATGCTGACTCCGGTGGAGGACCAGGCGAAGTAGAAGTTCCCCGAGTTCAGGACCTTGCGCACGTCCGAGATCCGGTCCTCGTCCGAGGGGTCGTTCCTCAGGGACACGAAGTCCGTGGCGGTGACCCGGAAGACCTCCGAGTCCTGCACCTTCCCCACCGAGCTGCACCCCGTCACCACCACCAGGCTGTGGAGCATAGCGTCCCCTGCAGGCCAAGACATGGAAGTACAGAGAAGTGAGGAGTCATTTGCTGTCCCGAATCAGCATTTTACCACTAGTTTTGGGAGCTGCTCAGGATGCCTAAAAATCCCAGTTCAAGTTAGCGTCACAGTTACAGTCACAGTGAACAAGATTCAAATTCCCATCTACACCTAATAAAAACGCTGTACCTCCCCATGCTAACCCAAAACAACAATTAAAAAAGGATTTATCTTACCGAAAACAAGTAATTAAGATGGAGCTGCTGGAAGATTAACGGTCCCTAACCAGGCAGGAATTTCACAGGTGTCTAAAGTATTAAAGTGCTTCGACTAACGAAGGAGACCCAGGTCTTACTCCACATGCCGTAGCCCGCTGTACGGACGACGGTGCCCTGGGAGCTGCACAAACTCACCCAGGTTGAGCCGGAGAACTCCCAGGATTCCATAGGCGTCCAGCATCTTGGTGTACGTGTTCTTTATGGCCTCCTTCTCCGCCGCGGCTGAGACAGACCAGAGTGTCAGAGAAGGGGGGGGGGGGGGGGGCGGGGACGAACGTTAGCAACGACTAACCGTTAGCAACAACGCGGTTTGAACTGGGGTAGGAAAGAGAAAAATTTAACGGGATTGGGGGGCACATGCCAAAACTGAGCCAATTCCTTTGAGAAGGGCTCTGATACAATGTCCAGACAGGGTGGTGGACCATTTCCGTATTCATTATTACTTTCCCCAAGCACTGGACTGTCGCTGCGCAAGCTCCCCATTGATTTTCTTTATCTACACACTGGCCAACAACCAAAGGATATTAAAGGATGCCGACGCAGAAAACGTTATATGCTGAATTCCCTAAACATATTTTTACCAGCCTCCCATAATCAAGTGTGTATGAATGTTGTGATAAATGTGTTTTTTCTAAACAGCTAAACAGCCCTTTTAGCATACTTGACATATAGGCCAAAGATATGTAAAAGCGGTATTAAAAAAAAGGTTTCATTGATAAAACATCTCCAACCACATATTCCTTTAACAAATACATACTGCATGCAGCCATCAACAAATGTCAAATTAAGAGTGCTATCCAACTGACTACTTAATAAAACCCAACAATCACAGTGGTGCAATCACACGGGGGGCGACATAGCTCAGGAGGTAAGACCGATTGTCTGGCAGTCGGAGGGTTGCCGGTTCAAACCCCACCCTGGGCGTGTCGAAGTGTCCTTGAGCAAGACACCTAACCCCTAACTGCTCTGGCGAATGAGAGGCATCAATTGTAAAGCGCTTTGGATAAAAGCGCTATATAAATGCAGTCCATTTACCATGGTGCAACCCTGAATTCTAAAACATTTTTAAAGACTGATTCTCAGTCAACAACTAACAATAACTGACACAATAATAATACTGTTGCTCTATTATTGTTTAAATGGACATTCAGTAAATAATATTCAGAGGACCCGTCTCCTTCTAATGATACAAATGTAACAAAGTAAAAAATGGCTGTCTTCAAGCTGTTCTGTGACTATGAACCCATGGCCTACGCAGATTAGGGAAGACGAATCCTAACGAACCGCAACTTGCAATCCTTTCACGCACATCCTTTTAAACAGTCTCGCACGAAGAAGGAAACGTGTGTCTCACACAAAACGGCAACCGCTCCAGACTCCAGCATAAGGCATTCTTCACGGCTCCTCGTTTCCACGAGCACGCTGTATGGAGGCGGGTCCAGCTTGTGGTAGATACGATATCCCTTGCTGAAGGCCATTGCAGATCTTGGTTTATTGGCCTTATGAGGTCACCCCTAGGAAACGGAACAGAGGGGAGTAAAATGTCATTTACAGCAAGATAACGCAAAGACCTTGCGGGTAATAAACCGTAAATAATGTATGACGCCCCCGCCCCCCACCCACCCCCCAAAATGCACATGGTCATACTGAGATTTCTCTCTTCATCCATACTAACAATCCCCATCATAAGAAAAATGGATGTACAGTAACAAGCACTCAGGTTTACTGTTCAGATAGAGATCTACATATCACCGCCTTGCACACGATGCATTTGTCCTCCCTGCAAATAGTGCATCTTAATTCGAGTAACGTTCCTGATTCACCGACTCATCCTCAGTCAATAATGCTCAGGTAGTGTTCAGTATGTCAGCAAGCTATTCAAAGCTGCAACGTCTGCACAAACACGTTGTTAAATGGCGAAATAAAAATACAAACATTACACGACTCGGTTTTCTCTACGTGACAGATTAAAATAAGCCAGCTTGCTACCTACCGCTAGCTATAGATAGCAAGACGACAATCCACTTGTATTATTAGGTCTAACGTTACAATTTTTGCCGGTAACGTGCCAATGGTGTGATTACAGCAGGTGGTAGACTAAGCTATCCTAGGGCAGATGGATGACAAATTAAGTTGGCTTCCCTTACGAATTTAGCTTGCTAAGGATGCTAGCTGACTGAATTACCCAAGCCGGTGTCCGGCCGGCTAGCTATTGGTAGCCACCTAGCTACCTCATGGAACACTACAGCAAGTAACGGTATTTATCTAGCTAGATGCCTGGCTAATGCTAACAAAACCTAATATCAATCAAAATATAAAATGTCGCGTTTTTAATACCAGCGACAGATGTAATATAAACTACCTTCCCAGCGAATTCATTTTATTGAAGAGAATTATTCAATTACACTAGCTTGTTAAATTAGCTAGCTATACATGGAAAAGGGCGCATTGTTGCTAAGAACAAATCCGACGTTCGCTAGCTGGCTACGTTAGCTACCTTAGAAATAAGAAGCTGCATCCTACAAGGGCACGCCATTCATAGCCCTGTTGGCATTTACAAATGTTTAACTACCGTTGAATTATGGCGAGCACTAGCTAGCCCTTGTCACTAAAGCCATCTGGCACCATTGCATTTGGCAAGCAGCTAATATTAAATAACTACATTCTACCGTTAGCCTACAATATTTTGCATCTCAGAATCACTATCGATACTTGCTAGCCAGCTAGCGTTATCCATATAGCTAGCTAGCTGTGCATTTCGTCGTTCCCAAGTCCCTTGTTTTACTATGAAAATGTACCTTTAATAGCAAACAAACCTGCTAGATTCACAGAAATGCAGCAACGGCAGATTAGCAAGCATAAAACATCGTATAATTTTGCCATTCAGACATTGCAATTGTGACCATTTCAAACGTCTCTCCTCATTACATGGATGCCAAGTTATTACCTTCTTTCACAGCGTCTCCTTCGCCGGCTTCCAGACCTCGGGATAGCAAAATAAACCCCCTCCCACCGCACTGCTGGTCGACGTAACGCATCGCATTTTCCCAGCTGGCACAGTATGGACAAGCAAAGAGTGCCAGCTTGCGTTTGGAGGAAAATACAATCTCCTTCGAAGAAACACCCTTTACACTGAGAATATGCGCACCTTGGGTCGTTGGATAATTAGATTATTTTTGTCAAAATGCTAAATTATAATATCTTGCGGCGCGCAACTGCCAAATGGCATGGTTTAGTAATGTTTGTTTAAAATGTGTCGTTTTTTCCCTTCAAATCTGAGACAACATTTGACCAAACAATAAACAATATATATTATCGTGTGTATGATTTATTTTGTATGATTTATTTATTCGTGTTTTATTTATTTATTTATTTGCATATCTAAGCTGTATGTATGCTACTGAACGTGCAGTCCTGCAAGTAGTAGCCTACAAATATTTACACAAACCGTTTGCGATAATTAAAAAATCTGATACTATACAAATTTTATCCTGAGATATGACCTCCACAAACTGAGATAAGTTGTAGTTGGCATACATTTCCAGACATTGTTCTCGCTTTATCTTTTATGGTTTGCCTTTATGGAATCTGCAAATGTTTATTGATTTAAATGGACAGGTCAGGGGTTATTGGTATCAGTTTCATTGTATGTTTTTGATTGGCAATCAAAAACATACAATAAAAATGATACACTGTCAAAAACCCCAGAAGTGAAATTTAAAGACCGGCTGGCTTTACAATGCCTACTGGGGTATTTGGGGGGTTTGTGGTCCAAGGCACTAAGATACACTTAAAGCTCCTCCAAAGATTGTAACTCCCTCCCAGCAACCATCGTAAAGCCAGAAAGGTCATCAGAAACTTCTGGAACTATCTAAAATATCTTTCACTGCTCTCAAAAACTGCCTGACCAGCCAAAAACAAACTGTATAACGCCATAAAACTGAGGATACAGGAATTAATTTATTTTGGCTTGGGATCCAAGCCAGTGACAGCACCTGGATGGAGATGACGAGGTTGATAAATCACAGTTTTAATAACTCTGAAGCCTTAGATGACAGGAAAATAAAGACGAGACACGTGAGGACAAGGGAGGATTCCTCAGAGGATAGCTTTGGAGATATGATAATGATGTCATAATGTGCCAGTTTTAACTCAGAATGAGCTTTGCTAACAAGGTTCAGAAAAGTGTTCCTTAAAACCCATGTGTAATATAAACTGGCTTTCCACATTTTGTTGTGTGATGGACTTAATGTGAAATTGATTACATTTTTTGCCATCACTCTACACACAATACTCTATAATGACAAAGCAAAAAGACATTTTAGATTTAATTAGCAAAAAAAAATAAAAATAAGTACATCTCATTTACATAAGTGTTCAGACCCTTTATTCAGTACTTTGTTGAAGCACCATTGGCAGGGATGCCTCTGCCAACTTTGTACACCTGGATTTGAATAGTTTCTGCAATTCTTCCTTGCAGATTGTCTCAAGCTGTTAGATTGGATGGGGAGCATCAGTGAACTGCTGTCTGTCCTGCCCCCTGGTGGTAGAATGAAGACTCAGCTCTTCAGATAATACAGTAGGTAGGTACCCGGTACACATGCTAGAGAAAATGTTTTGGCTCATTCAAAATCATTTACAAACCCATGTTATAACCTTTCTTCAAGCCACTGAACACAACCGTAAACTTGCCTCAACCCTCAGACTTACCGTTTTCCTAACCGTAACCCTAGCTGAATCATAGTTGAGCCCTAAACCCTAACTGAAGCCATAGGTACCTTTGAAAACTTCAGAAACCCCATTAACAATTGATGAAAAACAAGAAAAATATCATGAATATAGTAATACAAATGCAAAATAAAATGTTTGAAGTCATTAAAAAAAATGTATCCCCTGTAAAAATATGCACTTATTATACATTTTGTATGGCCATAGAGAAAATGTGCTACTACAGAAAATGTGTCGCTCATTCAAAATCATTTACAAACCCATGTTGCTAAATTAATATTTATATCAGCTACCGTCAGTAACTTGCTCTGGCGAATGAGAGGCATCAATTGTAAAGCGCTTTGGATAAAAGCGCTATATAAATGCAGTCCATTTACCATTACCATTTAACTGGCGGGCATGCTGGCTAACCCTTTGTTGCTGTCTTCATCTACATGACACACACAAAAATGCATTCAGGGTGTATTCCGCATTACAACTTCTGATTGACAGAGGTATGAGCCAATGAGAGGGAGTCTACGTTTATTGAACAACACCCCTTGTCCTATAATAAAACGCGAGGGGCAAGTCTGAGGAAATGGGCGTTTTGTGTTGTCACTTCGTTTCATAACTCCGGTAGAACAATGTACCGTCAACTGTCTTTCAGCTGAGCTGGTGTTCTAAATTACGTTCTCTCTCACTGATGAATTGCTGAAAGGTAAGATTAAATATTCATTTTTATGTAAAGCTTGCATTCGCAAACGTGAGCCGGAATCGTGTAGGTTTAGCAACTAGCTTGCACACTCACTGTGCCTTGCTACCTACCTAACTTGGAGTAACATAACATGTGAAGTTATTGTAATATTACTTGAATTTTTGCCCAGCAAGCATTTTTGCATTGTGCAAACGAGCTAGTATAGAATTACAGAACTCGTGATAGACCTGGCTATTTAGCAAGTGACATGACAACTTGCAGTGTGGCTCAACAAGCACTATTCAATGCTCACGTGAAGTTATGTTTGCATCCAGAGGGTAACGCTGGTAAACAGCCAGCTGGATTGACTTAACATATTTGTCCACTCATGTAAGCAGCAGACAATGACCTAAATCTATTTTCAACATTATACTGCTGATTGGCGACCATTCATATCGCGACAAGCATCTGAAAAAGTGATTGAATTAAAGTAGTAGTTTTAATGTGTCTCTAAATAGGTTTTATTGGATTTTTTGGTAGTAAAATCTAGTGCTCATTGTTTACCTACAAACTGGATATTAACTAGCACCATATCAAGCTTGGTCTTGAAAACAACCAGAGCTTCTTCCTCTACTATATGACCTAGCAATGCATTGTGAAAATGTAGAATTAGAGGGTTCTAAAAATAAGTAGGCTATGACACACTTTAATTGTCATTTAGGTGAGAATGAATGTGGATAAATGTTTAAGTGCAAATCCTTTTGGATACATTGGGCATACAGAGTGAACACTTAAAACACTATAGCTGGCTCTGTCTTTAAGTGTAATAATTCCCCAATACTGTACCTCTATTAAGGTAGAAGGCCTAGCATTCTTTGAAAATGTAAACTTGCAGTGAAAACTAATAGGGCAGTGCTTAAGACTGCAATACTGAAAATGATCAAAATGTGGCATAAGAAAACCATTACAAAATAAGTTTCAACAGTAGTTTTTTAGAAGAAGAACTTTTTACTGAAATGTTCAAGGTGGTTCAGATGAACATATTTGTAGGTTGTCTTCCCAATAAAACCTTTTGGCAACATTGATATTTTAATGTTAAAAGGCTGTGAGTCTGTGACTCTGTCCACCCCCCAAAGAAAATAAAAAACACTTCAGTCGTCGAAGTCCTTAAATGTAGCCTACTTAGCGTGTTATGTTCCATGGAGGAGCACTTCAGTCATGGCTGGTAGGACAGTGAGTTCATAACTCCCATTCATCCATCCATTTTCGAACCCTCTTATGCCTGGTTAGGGTTATGGGGGGGTTGCTGGAGACTACAACCTCCCTTAGTGGGAAGAAACACTCAAATGGAGGCAAATAAAAAAAAAAAAAAAAAAAACCCCCCAAAGAAATCTTGGGAGGAACCTGGCTATAGAGGGGGAACCCATCCTCTGCTGGCCATCCTGGTTTAATGGTTAAGATAAACTGAAGGGTGCCAGAAATGTGATGAGGGATCTGTCAGAGCAAATGATAAAACGGATTGGGCAGGTTACATTGTGAGGTACTTAAACCAGCTGGTAATATAGGCAGTCCAAACAGAGAGATGTACAGTAATATGCAGGCCAGAGGGGCGTTGTGATGCATCCATGCCTAAAGGTTGCGTCACGACATGAGCCGGAAGCAGGAGAGGAACAGGGCTCATCTACCACGATCTGAGAGCATGCGACACCGTTGATTTGAATGTCTCCAAATGTAGGCAGCACTGAACTGTGTTACGCGTTCCTCCGTCGACTTCCAGGGGGTTTTCCCTAGCGACGCACGCTGCCAACGAGGAACGATGGGTCTGTACCTGGTGGAGCCCGTCGTGGCCGTCTACGCCTTCGCCGGCTTCCTGATGTACCCGCTGGTGCAGCAGTACGTGTACCGGCGGCTGTGGGAGGAGCTGACCAACAGCACCTACCCCGCGGAGGACCAGGGCTCCCGGTGCGGTAACCACAGCAACCACAGCAGCCCTCACGAGGTGAGCCGATTGGACGCGGTTATGGGCCACGCCCCCCCCCCCCCCCCCCCCTTCGCCGCGTGATGCTTCACCGTTAACGAGACAGAGATGGGAGCCATTTTGTGGGGGGTAAAAAAACGACGATATACGGCACCGATTAAATCAGTAACAGCAAACCAGTTTAAGATAAAGAGGAAGACTGCAAGAGCCACTAACGTTGCACATGTGATAAATTAAATAATCTTATTATGCTTCCAGGAGCACGAATCCAAGTCAAGAGATGAAGTACAGATGCAATTAGCAGTAGTGGGGTGATTCATATTTACGTGCACTCTGTTTTTTGAAAGTCTACCTCTCTCAGTTGTACAAACCGAAATAGCACAGAACAGACCCCCAGGGGTATATAAAAATCTGGTCTGGCACATGTGGCAACAGTACCGTCTGTGGGTTTTGCGTTTTTGTGCCACAGTGTGCTATTGTGCCAAAAACAAATCAGTTGGTGTCCCTGGTCTGTTTTCAGGTTACAGTGATGCGTGGCGTTACTTCTTCCTTTCTTCTTCTCTACTTCCTCTTCTTATGAAACCTGTTTTTCCCCCTCTCTGGGAGGCACGTGACTTCACATGAATCCCTTTGTCATGCTCCCCCCCCCCCCCCCCGTCGGTTCTTTCCGCAGGACGTCCAGCGAGCGGCCTCCCTCTTCTCGCTCTACAGCGAGCTGTTCTCCATGATCCCCAGCCTCGTGGTCACCCTGGTCCTGGTGGCCTACAGCGACCACCGGGGGCGCAAGATCACCATCGTCCTCCCTCTGGTGGGCACGCTGGTCTACGGCGTCTCCTTCCTGGCCATCTCCTTCTTCCGGCTGAACCTGTACCTGCTGATCGTCTCCAACTTCGTCAGCTCCCTCTTCGGTGGGCTGGCCACCTTCCTGGGGGGGTGCTTCGCCTACATCGCGGACCTGTGCGCGGACGGGAAGAGGCGGACCCTGCGGATGGCCGGGGTGGACATGGTGATCGGCCTGCTCTCGGGCGTGTCCTCCCTGTGCTCCGGCTACTTCCTGCGGGCGGCGGGCTTCAACTGGCCCTTCCTCACCTCCGTCCTCATCCTCTCCGCCAACCTGCTGTACGTGGTCCTGGTCCTGGAGGAGACGGTGGTGGCCCCCCCGGACCCCCCGCCGGCCCCCGAGGACGGCCCCTCCCCCCCCCGCCGCTGGCCCGTGCTGAGGACGGCGCGCAGCGTGTACGGGCTCTTCGCCACGGACGGGCGGAGGCGGAACGCCCCGCTCGTGCTCCTCCTCTTCACCATCGCCTCCTACGTCTTCGCCAACATGGGCGGCCTCTCCTCGGTGACGCTCTACGAGCTGAAGGAGCCGCTCTGCTGGAACGAGATCCTCATCGGCTACGGCTCGGCGCTCTCCACCGTCGTCTTCCTCAGCAGCTTCGTCGGGGTCACGCTGCTCTCCCGCTGCCTGCCCAACCACGCCATCGTCTTCATCGGCCTGCTGTCCGTCATGGCGGGCCTGGTGATGATCGCTTTTGCCGAAACCACGCTGATGATGTTCCTCGGTAAGAGGTCGATCCTTCGGTCCTTGTGGTTACGTTTCAGGGGTCCATGTGGAGTCTGGCTTTTAGACCAGGCGTATCAAACGCCAGATATCATATATATATCGATCGCTTCTCACTGTAGCGGAACATTTGGATTCGTAGCAAAATTTGTAATATTGCCAAATATTGAACAGTTGCCTCTAGAATGGAAATCGTATCCTATCGTGGTGAAGCCTGAGGTTTGCACCCCTAGTATCTAAAGGTCTGATGTATTTTACAATAAAGCATTTGACCTAGTTGGACAGCTGTTTGTAAAGCAATTGGAAAGCTGCTTTTGAGCTTTTGAAAAAAATAAAAGTCAGCCCTCTACATGACTCATAGATTGTGTAAGATGCAGAAACGTAAACATTTACATAGTCTTCGCGTTAGGGCGTCTGTCACACATTCAGACACTGGGTAAGACCTCAGAATATAAACGTTTGTACAGCCCCTGCATGAGGCCGTCTGTGGCGTAAATAAGAGGACAGTGACTTTGCAACCTCTCCTGTCAATCTGCCTGCGAGATCTCTGCGGCCGGATGAACGTGCCTTAATGATTAACCGCTAAAACTAATGGGCAACGTTCAGTTTTCACTTTACAGCGTTAGGGCTTGGAAAAGTAAACCCGCGCGTTTAATTTGACCGCGGTGCATGTGCCGCTGTACGCCACAGAGCCGCCAACACGTTGCCTGGCGACCGCGTCTCCTCCGCCTTATCGCCAGTCTTTATTTCATCATAACTTTACTGTCTGCGGTTTTGATAAGGCGGAACCACGTTTAGATTACCGGACACTTTAACGGGTTTGCTGGCATAAAAAAAAACAACCTATAAACTGTTTTATTGATCATTTGGCACCAAGGGCCCTGGAAAGGAATCGGATACCGTCGTGTCTGTCGACATGAGTAGTTGCCTTGTAAAATTCATACATCAGGTTTTATAGCCAAAAATATAGGCTCTGTATTACAGAGTGACGTGGCTAATTCTGGTGTATTTGTAAAGTGTTTAAGCAGAAGTTTCGGTTAAGCCGAAGAATGGTGAAAGCAGAAGTTACGGGGTTTTTCTGGTGAAAAACTTCCTGTTTTGTCATGTTTGTTTTCCCTCTAACAGTCAGGATACCCATGCTCCTGGCCATCATGCCTGCCCCTGTGCTCCGGTCTATGATGTCAGAGATCGTCTCCAAGTCTGAGCAGGGTAGGCAGAGCGATGGCTTCCAGTGACCTATGACCTATGACCTGTGTTTGCAGTGACGTATTGTTTGTATTGTTATCACTGTTATTTGTATGGCACCATTGATCTCATGATCTCAAAGCTCTTTACAGGAAATTGGGTAAGCTCACCTCAGCCTCCATAAACAGCTCCATGTTTTCCGTGGTGTTATCGTCACTTCCTGACAACGCTTGTCTTCCTTTTAATAAAATGTATTTATAGACCGCCTTTCCTCTAATGAACTCAAAGCATTTTGAAGTGAAGGGGGAAACGGGAGCATAGCGTGTTTATTGGGCATGCTCACTCATCAAGCTACAGCTTTCAGTGATGCCCAAAACATTTAAAGTGCACTTCTCTGTACCCTACACAGTGCGAAGTGCACTTCCATGTACCCTACGCAGCGTTTGAAGTGTACTTCCCTGGACCCTACTCAGTGTTTGAAGTGCACTACCCTGTGCCCTACACGGTGATTGAAGTGTACTTCCGTGTACCCTACAGATTGTTTGACGTGCACTTCCCTATACCCCTTGCAGAGTGTTTGAATAATGTGTAATTCCCTGCCCTGCCCCCAGGGGCGCTGTTTGCCTGTGTGGCGTTCCTGGAGAACCTGAGCAGCAACGTGGCCATCGCCGTGTTCAGCAGCCTGTACGCCGCCACCGTGGTCTGGTTCCCCGGGTTCACCTTCCTGCTGGGTGCCGGACTGTGCCTGGTGCCGATGGGCCTGCTGTGGTACAGAGACCCCTTCATTAACCATTCATACACACACACACACATTCACACACGCACACACAAACACACAATACACACACACGCAGGCACATCCACACACTCTTTCTCTCACACACACACAAACACACACGCATACACACACACACACTGAGTCACTCGCTCACCCACCCATACACACACGCGCACACATTCAGCATCAACACCGTACCCATGGTGACAGAGCAGTGGCATGTCAGTTCACAGCAGGGCTGTGGTTCTGTTTCAGTTCTGTCAGGTCAACCAAAATGAATTTACAGGTGTGGCAGTGTTGCATAACGTTTAGGCAACTGCAACTGTCAGGTTGTGGGTTTGATTCCCTGTTGGGTTGCTACCATTGCACCCTTGAGCAAGGTACCTAATCTGAATTGACGTTTAAATTAAGTTGTATGTAAAAAGAAAGCGAGCTGTGATGTAAATTTGCTCTGGATAATAACTGTATGCAAAATAACTTGCATGTAATCAACTGGGGAAAAAAATGGCCATAATCCCCTGTAATGTCCTTGGAGTGGACCCAGCCCTGCTCATGTAGCTATGAAGCAGGTATCCAAACCTGGGAATGTTTTAAGCCCTTTGTTACTACCCGCAGGTCTAATACGCTGTTCGCTCTTTCTCAGAGAATAGTGAGGAAAAACCGGAAAGGTTGTGATTAAGCGCACGAGTGGCCTCTTTCCGCAAACCCGCCTCCGTTACTCTTCAGCGAAGAGCAAAAAAACACTTAAAATGGAGACTCTCGAAACTGCGCCACTGTAGGGTCCTCAGGGAATTTTAAACAAAGGCAGAAGTACGTGCCGACCTCTGAACCGTGAAATGTTGAACGGCTTTTTAAATACCTCAGGTGCAGACAGAGGAGCAGCATTACTGTATCAGACACTGCTTAACACTTCTCAGTCTCTATGGCAAACTGCTGGTTTAATGCCTCTGGTCTACAGTGCTTAACACTTCTCAGTCTCTATGGCAAACGGCTGGTTTAATGCCTCTGGTCTACAGTGCTTAACACTTCTCAGTCTCTATGGTAAACGGCTGGTTTAATGCCTCTGTTTTACAGTGCTTAACACTTCTCGGTCTCTATGGCAAACGGCTGGTTTAATGCCTCTGGTTTACAGTGCTTAACACTTCTCAGTCTCTATGGCAAACGGCTGGTTTAATGCCTCTGGTTTACAGTGCTTAACACTTCTCAGTCTCTATGGCAAACGGCTGGTTTAAACCTCAGGTCTACAGTGCTTAACACTTCTCAGTCTCTATGGCAAACGGCTGGTTTAATGCCTCTGGTTTACAGTGCTTAACACTTCTCAGTCTCTATGGCAAACGGCTGGTTTAATGCCTCTGGTTTACAGTGCTTAACACTTATCAGTCTCTATGGCAAACGGCTGGTTTAATGCCTCTGGTTTACAGTGCTTAACACTTCTCAGTCTCTATGGCAAACGGCTGGTTTAATGCCTCTGGTTTACAGTGCTTAACACTTCTCAGTCTCTATGGCAAACGGCTGGTTTAATGCCTCTGGTCTACAGTGCTTAACACTTCTCAGTCTCTATGGCAAACAGCTGGTTTAATGCCTCTGGTTTACAGTGCTTAACACTTCTCAGTCTCTATGGCAAACGGCTGGTTTAATGCCTCTGGTCTACAGTGCTTAACACTTCTCAGTCTCTATGGCAAACGGCTGGTTTAATGCCTCTGGTCTACAGTGCTTAACACTTCTCAGTCTCTATGGTAAACGGCTGGTTTAATGCCTCTGTTTTACAGTGCTTAACACTTCTCGGTCTCTATGGCAAACGGCTGGTTTAATGCCTCTGGTTTACAGTGCTTAACACTTCTCAGTCTCTATGGCAAACGGCTGGTTTAATGCCTCTGGTTTACAGTGCTTAACACTTCTCAGTCTCTATGGCAAACGGCTGGTTTAAACCTCAGGTCTACAGTGCTTAACACTTCTCAGTCTCTATGGCAAACGGCTGGTTTAATGCCTCTGGTTTACAGTGCTTAACACTTCTCAGTCTCTATGGCAAACGGCTGGTTTAATGCCTCTGGTTTACAGTGCTTAACACTTCTCAGTCTCTATGGCAAACGGCTGGTTTAATGCCTCTGGTTTACAGTGCTTAACACTTCTCAGTCTCTATGGCAAACGGCTGGTTTAATGCCTCTGGTTTACAGTGCTTAACACTTCTCAGTCTCTATGGCAAACGGCTGGTTTAATGCCTCTGGTCTACAGTGCTTAACACTTCTCAGTCTCTATGGCAAACAGCTGGTTTAATGCCTCTGGTTTACAGTGCTTAACACTTCTCAGTCTCTATGGCAAACGGCTGGTTTAATGCCTCTGGTCTACAGTGCTTAACACTTCTCAGTCTCTATGGCAAACGGCTGGTTTAATGCCTCTGGTTTACAGTGCTTAACACTTCTCAGTCTCTATGGCAAACGGCTGGTTTAATGCCTCTGGTTTACAGTGCTTAACACTTCTCAGTCTCTATGGCAAACGGCTGGTTTAATGCCTCTGGTTTACAGTGCTTAACACTTCTCAGTCTCTATGGCAAACGGCTGGTTTAATGCCTCTGGTCTACAGTGCTTAACACTTCTCAGTCTCTATGGCAAACGGCTGGTTTAATGCCTCTGGTTTACAGTGCTTAACACTTCTCAGTCTCTATGGCAAACGGCTGGTTTAATGCCTCTGGTTTACAGTGCTTAACACTTCTCAGTCTCTATGGCAAACTGCTGGTTTAATGCCTCTGGTCTACAGTGCTTAACACATCTCAGTCTCTATGGCAAACTGCTGGTTTAATGCCTCTGGTCTGCAGTGCTTAACACATCTCAGTCTCTATGGCAAACGGCTGGTTTAATGCCTCTGGTTTACAGTGCTTAACACATCTCAGTCTCTATGGCAAACGGCTGGTTTAATGCCTCTGGTTTACAGTGCTTAACACTTCTCAGTCTCTATGGCAAACGGCTGGTTTAATGCCTCTGGTTTACAGTGCTTAACACTTCTCAGTCTCTATGGTAAACGGCTGGTTTAATGCCTCTGGTTTACAGTGCTTAACACTTCTCAGTCTCTTCTCGACTCCGCCCCGATTCGTTTGGGGAGCTTTTTGCGCCGAGCGTCCCACGCGAACGTTTCGCTTGCCGGGGTGGAAGTCGTGTGACACTGCAGTGCCGGGCGTCGGCGGGTCCCGGGCGTGAGATTTTCGGCTGGAATGTGTGATCGAGGAGCGAGGGGGCGGCTTTCAGTCAGGGCTTCGACGTGCGACAGGGCGTCCGATCGGGGCCGGGGGACGGGCGCGGGTTTTTAAATCGGTTGAAGGCTCTTCTCTTTAAATCGAGAAAAGCAGCACCTCTGCTCCGCCTGAGAGAAGTTGGGAGAGGCCACGCATCTCAGATTCCTCCAGTGCTGACAGAGCCGACGGAGGGCACCGTGCATGGTGATTGTTTTTTTGTGAACTAACGCTGAGTCACCGCGTCCTTATCTCTCTCTCTCAGCGCGGCGGTGTTCATCAGTCCCGACGAAGCCAAGGAGGCGGAGCCCATCTTATCATCGCCGGAGGAAAGCTAACCCCCGGGGACGACGAACCTCGCGACCGACCCCAAAAAGGGAAATGGAGAAGCGCGACTCGAGTTTTCTGCTCCTGCGTACGAACCTGGAACCACATGTGCTTTCACGCGGCATAGTTTTTTTTAAATTTTTTTTTTTGGGGGGGGGTTAGTGGGGGTGGTAACAGGTGCTGAACCGCTGAGTTATTTTGGTGTGCAGTTATTCCACCAACTGACGGTGGAGAGAAATGGCCGCCGTGTGTCTTTAACAGTGTTCACTTTTGTTTTGGGTTGTTTTTCTTTTTCAGGTTTTAGTCTCAGGAGACAGTTTTTCCGTGTAAACGTGTCAGGGCTCTACAGTGCTCCCATTCTAGGAACATTTTACTCCTGAAAACTGACATGCGCTGACAACTAATTCTGTGCATTAGTGTGCTTCAAATCTTTTCACATTGGGAGCACAGGTGATCCTCGGGGGGAAAAAAAAAAAAGTTTCCGTAGAGCCCTGCATGTCATTATCTGGACTCTGTTGTGCAAAGTCTATATGTACAGACAAACTACATGAGCCATGGAGCCACATGACACTGCAGTTAGTGTTTAACAGGCCCGATGGTTCTCTTTTCATTGCAACATTCTCATGCACCCAGATGGGGGGCTTCCCCCTGTGTTCGGTAGGGCTTTTATGGCCATTTGTAAAAAGTATTACATAGGTTGGTACAGGACACTTTGAAAGATAGCAGGATTTGAACTGCGCATAACTTAGAAGTTGGTTTAAGTTTGTGAAAGTACTTCTGTGGCACGTTGAGAAAAATGTTGCAAGATGAGACTTCTTTGCGGGACAGCGAGACAAGGTTTATTTGAAGGATTTATAAAAAGTACCATTTGGTATTGCATGAATTTGAATTGGAATTTTAAAATGTATTGCTATAGTGTGAATTTTAATGGTAATTTTGAAATGTATTCCTGAAAGATCTGCATACAATATTTTTTCTCAGTTAAGAGGCTAAAATGATCGAGCATTTTGGCCACTGCTGTCATCAGTGAAATGATATTGGGAGTAAATTTCTTAGAGTACTAACTCCAAAGCATTTTCACAAGTGGTCATGCTACAGTTAGGATATTTACAGGCGATTCAAAAAGCAATTTAGGAATGGCTCTTACAACCCATTTCTGTTTAAAATGGGACTGTGAAAGAAGTGGTATCTCTGGTCAGTCATACTGAGGCTTATATCCAAAATATGAACATAAGAGTCAAATAGATCTTATTACCTCATAATTAGGCCATCGTATGACTGTTTATTGTTACCCCTATAGTTCATTGGGACACTTTGTTTTAAATCGTTTCACATTTTATTTTTAAACAACAGCCTTTGACTTGATTACACAGTAGCATGAACACATTTTTTTTTTTTTTTTACCTATTACCTCAAATATTTCAGTTCTGTTTTTGAAAACTTTAGGTGTGGTCTCTAACCCTGGGTCTCTCTGTATCAGTTCTGTTTTTGAAAAGACTGAAAATCTGAGGCTGCTGATTGGCTCAGCCTCACGGTTTGGGAGTGGCATCCTGACCGCGCCAGTGCCAGCTGTGCCCGTTTAGCCCAGCAGGGCGATGCCAGCCTTTCCTGGCGTTAGAAAGGGTTCAGCGGGCGGCAGTCCGTCGGGTTGCGTTACGGCAAAAGTCGATTCTGGTTCTGCTTCTTCCCGCGCGGGCGCTGCGGTATTTTTCTGCACCCCGTGCGGTCCCCACTGCCGCAGCCTAAAGGCATTACACCCATTCAAATGAGTGGGAGGGACGGCCGTTTTTCCCGCTTTGCCTGATCTGGTCTGAATGCAGCCTGAGCTACGCCTGAAGCGCCTTTAACCCAGCTTACGCAAAGTGTTCTCGCAACGTTACTGTAATGTTCTGGGAATGTTATAGCGTTGCAATACGGCGGGGGGGGGGGGGGGGGGGAGGGGCAACATTGTGAGAACGGGTTCCTGGCGAGCTGCCGTGGTTTGGGACGCCCCAGAGTAGAGCACACGCCCCTCTGCGCTGTCCCAAATGGACAGAGGGGGGTCCCAGCGTTGTGCGCTGATATGGACTGGGCATTGTCATCCAAATTCGGGAGGAAAAAAAGGGCAAAGACATTCCACTCTATTTATGAGCTGTGATTAATAGCATTTTTCTCAGGGTCAGGTAATACTGGTACATAGTTACATTTTTTAAAAAGGGTACAAGAAAGTATGAACGTTGTAGACAAACATTTGTCTTCGACTTTCCAGGTCATGGTTCATACAGTAGTTTCTGAAAGCTGCAACCTTTGAACAACACACAAAGCACGGGACTGGTTTCAGTTTGACATTGTGAACTACCTACATTTATATTTCTAATTATCTGTGACATTTTATGAGTAAACTGCTGCTGCAGAACACAAGATAATGCATTCGCTTATTTTGTGTAAATAAGCTAAATTGAACTGCGTAAGATTTTGAGCAACACTGTCTTCCGCGTAATTGCAATAACTCATTTTGTGTACAAAAAGGGTGTTTTGGTCCACGATGACATAAAGTGACATATATTAAGAGTACCTCTGTCTTATGTTTTTTTTTTTTTTTCATGCACACTATACAGCACACAGAGCACTTTCTAAAGCTGTAGGTCAACTGTCATGAATCTTAATAATATGAATCTCTGGCTCCCCATAGGCAGTTAGAAACTTTTTAAATAATAGACCCACTGGCAGTTGGTCTCTTGGGTTCTGTAATCAGCTGTTAATTAGATTTCACCAGCATTTATTTGGCATTAGCTGATAGGAAGCAGTGGATTGCACGGTGTATCAAGTGCTTTTAGTCACTTTTTGACAGATGGTACTGTCATACTAATTATAAGGGAAAAACCAGGAAGTCAGTTCAGTTATTAATTTGTGCCAATGAATGGACTTTTCTTAAATAACTAATCAATTAGCTGATTGAATTTGTGGATTGGAATTTCTAACTGGAAATAAAACATTTTTTTCGCGAAAAGCATTGTTGTTTTTGTCTATAAAGGAATAACTAGACGTCTGTCATTTTGTGTATGCATGAATTATACATACAGTAAGCACCATTAAACAAAAGTGGCAAGATCCCATTTTGACTTGATTTTGCATGTCTTTCCAACAGGCGCACGCTAGATGTCAGTGTTGTTAAAGAAAGCATCCAATTCACAACCCGGCTGAAGCTCAAGGATGTTTAAAGCAAAGCCAGTTCATCAAAAGCACCTTGAAATTATTTTTTTGCATATGGTTCGGTGATGAATTAAGTCCAGTCAAAATATAATTGTTTTATACATTAAACTTAGTCAAACGTGCACATAAGGCTTGAACACGTAAAGGTGTTGGTGTTGAGAAACGATCACGCTCGCATGCTATCAATGCTTTTGAAACAAATTGACATGAACTTAAAGCATCATCCCGGGTTGAATTTTCCTCAGGTCAGATAAGACGTCTGAATCGCCGCACGGAATAGCTTCATCCCTCATGGCGATCTGTGTCGGGACTCGCCCCCGGCTCCGAGCCCGCCGCTATCTCCGCGAGATAACGGGGGTCACCGACAGAGCGGGCGACCCCCTCGCCCTTCCCCAACACGCGGGAGGATGGATGTGGTTCCCTTTCTTTTGATCTCACCCCCCCCTCGTAGCTGCTTGCGATGGTAACTCCCCGGATTCCTCGCGCTCCTTACGGGTGATGGGAAACCGGAGTTACAAAGGGGAAATAAAGGACACGCGCAAGAGCGCGATTCCCCCCCCTCCTCCCCCCGGCACCCAAAGCCCCAACACACGGAAAAAATTATCGGCGTCGCCCGTTCTTCACCGCGCAGCTCTGCCAAACCCCCGCGCTGCTGAGGGTCCTTATCTAAGAGTCTGCTCCTCTAACCGCACATAGGCTGCGTGCTTGTGCTGCACGTAAAAACAAACTGCCTCTGGTGGAAAAAACGATCTAAATATCCTCCATCAAAAAAACTGTGGGTGGGGCTTCAACTGACGCTCTCTATACACCCCCTCCCCAATTAGGAAAGATGGGAAACACGTGGGTTTGCTCTGAAGACTGATCCACTGCAGACAAAGCTCTTTCTTGGTGTAGGGGTGAGGCTTGCCGTCTCTTCTGCAAACCAGTATCTTTAAAAAAAAAAAAAAAAAAACTTAAATTCTAGTATCTTATCTTCTCAAGCTTTCCTTATCTCCTTTGCACTGACGTCTGCAAAAAGGTGTGTTTAATAAAGTTTTGCTAATGTACACGGGGGAGTCGTTTCTATAAACAGATTACGATGGCAGTGAATGCGATAGCCGTCTGGCCAGAGGCACAGAGATGTCGATGCCAGACCAAAATAAAATAACAGAGCAGGGGGGAAAAAAAAAAATGTTTCTATTCATTGGAAGCAAATGTGAAATGCACACAAGAGTTAATTGGCAAACTCTGATAGGGCTGAATCACAGTCTTTCTTCAGTGCCAGCGGCCGTTCTTCATCTGAAAAAAAGAAAGAAAGATATTCCACAGCATCAGTCAGATATTCTGTGTGTGTGTGTGTGTGTGTGTGTGTGCATGTGTGTGTGTGTGTGTGTTTGTGTGTGTGTACATGGGTGTGTACAGTTGTGTTTTAGTGCATGTTTACAAGCGCATTTGTGCATGTGAGCATATGCAAGCAAATATACATTAGCGTGTGTGTGCATATGTACACGGGTGTGTGTGTGTGTGTGTGTGTATGTGTGCATATGTACATGACGTGTGTGTGTGTGTGTGTGTGTGTGTGCATGTACATGTGTGAGTGTATGTGTGCATGTGTACACAAGCATGTGTGTGTACGTGGTTGTTTACAAGTGAGTGTGTGTATGTGCGCATACGTACATTGACATGTGTGTGTGAATGTGTGTGCATGTGCATATGTACATGGACATGTATTTGTATACGTGTGAGTATGTGTGTGTGTATTTGAACTCATATGTACATGGACGTGTGTGCGTGTGCGCGCGTATGTGAGTACACATCCATGCAGTGCTCTGTAAACTCATTACCCTGAACAGCGCTGTGGTGAGCCGGGGCCCAGCCCTGCAGGGCACCCGCAGCGGTACGTCAGCAGAACACCCCAACACGGGCCGGCGGGCTATCACAGCGCTAACGCACGCGTGCAGGGAACCACTTACAGACGCCAGATAACCTAGACAGCATGTCTTTGGCCTGTGTGTGGGGAAGAAACCGGAGAACGCACGAGGAAACCCACAGAGACGTGGGGGAGAACGTACATAGCCCTACATTTACAGGGTTAGGTTCAAACCCCACATGGAGCAGGCACCATAGTGTTCTACATAGTGCGAAATCAACGGTGACACATCAGGCACCATAGAGTTCTACACTGTGTAAAATCAACAGATACACAGCAAAGGATGAGAGCCCTGGGAGATCTTGGCAAAATACCTTCTCGAGGGCCGCAGTGTCTGCAGGTTTAACTCCAGTCCTGTGGGGCCACAGTGCCTAAAGGTTTAACTCCAGTCCTGGAGGGCCACAGGGTCTGCAGGTTTAACTCCAGTCCTGTGGGGCCACAGTGCCTAAAGGTTTAACTCCAGTCCTGGAGGCCCACAGTGCCTAAAGGTTTAACTCCAGTCCTGGAGGCCCACAGTGCCTAAAGGTTTAACTCCAGTCCTGGAGGCCCACAGTGCCTAAAGGTTCAACTCCAGTCCCGCAGCTGCAGCCTCTTGCAGGTGTTTTGTGGTTTCCCTTCAATCATCAGCCAATTGTTTTGGACTTGGAAAACAGGAGTGCAGACTAGCCAATGAGACTTAAAGCAAACACTGAAGCCTGAAACACTCCCAAAAACCAGCAGACACTACGGTCTTCCAGAAGCTTTGAGATCCCTTCTACCAAATGCTTCCTTGTACTCAACAGGTTTAAATACGTTCTGTCATCTCCCGGAGCCCAGGGTGATCTAGTTATGGTTGATTCCATGGACGTCCATCACTCTGAGATGATATTCTCGTTCTCTCTGTTGCCACGGAACCAGACTCTCCGAAACCCCACGGAGTGCTGTGTGAACTGGGGTTCATGACATTTCCCACTTCCAAAATTTCATTTCCTGAACCTCAAAACTCTGCTCTCAGCTGGGACCTCGCTCCCCTCACCCTTGCCGTTGGAGCTGCATGCTGTACCTCACGCAAGCTTTGCTTATTCAGACATCCGAGATCACACTCTAAGGAAAAAAAAAAACCATTCGAACATTAAACTTGCGCCAGTTTTCCCTTCAGTGGCAACAGAGCAAGGGTCAGGATCGAACCGGGAACATCCCGACAAACACGTTTTCGTGGCCGCGGTTGCGAATTGTTGTTTCTGCCCCGTTTTAATGCTAGGAAGTGCAGTGTTTGGATTTTATCTATAACCCCCCGGTCCCTCGTATTTTCTCCGAGAGGGAATTTGTGCTCCTTACGCACCTGAAAATGTTTTACAGCCATTTCCTCCTGACCTCAACCAAAGGTGCTGATCCCAGGGCATTGTGGGAGAATTGTGTGGCTGTTGTTTGGGGTCAAGCATCCTTACAGGCTGCAGGATGCGTTGCAAAGAGAGGAAATCAAGGAGTTTAAGGGTTGGAGATGACGACGTCACAGTTATCCTCGCTGTCAGAAGACGTCAACTGCAGCCTCCCAGACAGAAGTCAGATAAATGAACCTTGTGGATGTAAGTGGCTGGGCATTTCCTGATCAACCGCACACAGAACAACATGTTTCTGTCCAATGTTCTGGAATATTGTTGAAAGCATTGCCCCTGACAGCTCATTTGTTTTTTCCACAATACCACCAGTAATGATAAAGCCAAAAAGCAAAAACTTCTATTTTAATCTTCTGTGCCCATCTTACTGCTGTGCACGAACTGCAGGTCAATCATTGGGCAGTCTCAGTGACCCCATTTCTGATGGAAATATCTGAGCTGCTCTGTGAGGTGGAACCCCTCAAAGTTCTCCGTGTGTCCTCCCAAACTCGCTGGACATTGTCAGTAAACAAGAGTGTTTTGGTTCGCAAAGCCCTTTCCTGAATCCCCTCACCAGTGTGTTCCTAAAATACCCCCAAATGCAAAGCAAAAAGCTTTTTGGGGTGCTGCGGGCATGCCAGTCTCTTCCCTCTCCAAAGAGGAGCCTCTCTGTATGTACTTCCAAACTCGGAGACCAGGGAGAGCCACTGCACGTTGTCAGGAAACAAGAGTGACAAAGCCCTTTCCCCCTCATAAACACTGCATTTATTCCTGAATCCCCTCACCAAAGCTTTCCTAAAATACCTCCAAAAAAAAACTTATTTTTGAGCACTGCGGGCATCCCAGTGTTTTCCCTCTCCAAAGTCTTTTCCCTCTCCCTCTCCCTCTCCGTGTGTGATAGCGGAACCGGTCTCTGCAGCCGGGCGACGGGCAGTAGTCTCTGGTCGGTGTCGTGCTGCGCTGTACAAGCCCAGAATTTCCTCTGGAAATTACGGTCGACTTCAAGAGAGGGCGCTGAGAAAATTGCTGTTTACATTTTCGACTCCTTCAGCCCGCCAATATGCACGATTTAACGTATGATTTAAAAAACGGTTTCAAGCGGTGAGATTTAAGGAGGGCAAAAACAGTCCCGTAATAAAGCGCACGAGGACGAGTCTTGCGTTATTAAATTTTTTCGTTACTCATTCAGGCCGCAACCCGAATCGACTTGGAACGACATTTGAAGGAAAAAATATTGAACGTAGCGCTTTAATATATATATCGTGTCCTTGCCTACTCACAACCCACTCATTAAAAAAAGAAGTGGTTATGCACTCCAAAGCTTCAGAAGTTATCTTCGGCAAACCATATGACAGCGTGGGGTGGGGTGGGGTGGGGTAGGGTGGAGGGGGGGGGTGTCTCCGGGATCCTCTCCAAATTGTCGCTGCGCACGCGGCTGACGCCATTAGACTTCGCCACAAGGCTCCGTGAACACCCCCCCCCCACCCCCACCCCGTCTCCCCCCCCCCCCCCCCCGTCAATCATCTGCTGCGCAGTCCTAACGCACACGCTAACGCCGCCTCCCCCAGGGATCAAAGGGCGCGCGATCTTAACGGCTGCCAGCGGGGGGGAACATCTGGGGCCGCTCGGGCCGTTAGCTGTTAGCTGTTAGCGCCCGTCTCCCCCCTCTGTGAGTTAGCGCGTGTCCCGGGCCACAGGCCGTATACGCACACGCACGCACGCGCGCGTGCATAAAACCCGCATCACGTAACGGTACGGAAGTTCCCTCTCTCTCCCCCTGGGGCAGCGTCGCGGGAAAACGGCGGGAAGCGGTTTTGTGGTCCCGTAAAAAAAAAAAACGACCACCCGGGGGCCACGCCCTAGCTCCCGAAAACACCGCGGAGCGAGCGGACGCGCCGCGCACGCCCGCTAGCCCCGCGCTAAAACGCAGGCCCTGAGCGCCAGCGGTAAAAATTCTTGGAAGAGAGTTTCCTCTGCGGGAATAAACGAGGGAAAAATGAGGAGCGGGACTGCTTCACCGCGATCGGGCAGCATCTACGTCCAGCGACTTTCCATGCGCCATTACCGCCGCGCATTAAAAGCAGGCGATGAAATAATAATAACGGCTAAAAGCTATTATCCAATGTTGGATAGGACTCCCACCCCCCCCTCCTTTTTAACAGTGTAAAAACAAAGAATGCCAGTAACATATTATTCAATTTCTTTTTTGGGTAAGGACACGAGCTGAGCTCACCGACAATTCCAGTGGTGCAAATGGGCCTGAGCCGAAATGGCGGAAATGGAGTTGACCATTCCACACAGCTCACAAAAAAAAAAAGAGAGAGAGCTGGCTTGTGCCATGCCAGCTAAATACCTCCGGGGAACATTAAGCAGGAAGTTTTTTTTTTTTTTTGGGGGGGGGGGGGGTTTCCGTCCCCCCCCCCCCCCCAGTCTTTTTGTGGAGGAATCAAAATATTCCACAAAACCCGAATTTGGTGTTTTTCTCATATAATTTCAGCTTCGTTTATACTCAGCTCACGCGTGTTACCAGCTGTATGAATATTTTATCTGACACCCAGTGATTATTATTGTCCTGCCCCCCCCCCCACCATCCCCCCGGGCATTCCACTGTGAAGTGCCTCGAACATTCCGCTGCTCCCGGGAATGCTGGGATTGGACGGGACTGGCAGGAAGTGTTGCATGGTGCTTCTCCATGCTCTGGTGCACGCTAAGCTACCGAACAGACCGCGCTAGCTCGCGCAGACTGACAGCAGGCAAAGTCAGCAAGGCTCAACTAGCGGCTAAGCCATACCGACACGAGCAAACGTGTCTGGTCAGCGTCAGATTACGTTAGCCTCTTGTGATCTGGCGGGACTACAGGGCTCTGGTGGGGAAGAGCACAGACTCCCTGCTCTTCCGAGAACCCGTTACTTGATGACCCAATCGTTCCGCCATTCTTTCTCCTATTTTCTGCGCCCCTAAGAAAGGACGGCTTCTTTCCCCTGTCTGGGATCCATCTTCCCTTCCTCTCACGGACGTCTCTTTGAATCAGTCTCCCGTTGGCCCAGGGGCATGATGGGACACTCAGTCAGCCCAGTGTTAGTCATCGTGTCATGCTGAGAAAAAGGTCCACAGGGAACTGACGGGGCTTTTAATACAATTTCAAGGATAGACTCGTGTACCGTTCTTTACACATTAGATCTCACCACCCTAATATCCCCTCTGGCACCAGCTCCCCTGGTCCGACACCACCATGCCAAAATGCATTTATTTATTCATTACCTCCGTTATGGAGGTTATGCAATCATGTCCTTCCGTCCATCCGTTTGTCCATCCATCCCTGACAGACATATCTAGAAAAGTGATGGTTGGACGGCCATGACATTTGCCGTTGCACATTCAGGCTCCCAAGATGAAGAAGCCTATTAATTTTGGTGACCCCATGACCTTACCTCTAGCGCCACCTTCAGGCTAAACATATCTCAGAAAGTAATGACTGAAGGGAAGGACATTAATGCGAGAGGAGAGTGTTGTGCCTTGGTAGAGGAGTGCATTCTCTTCAGTTTATTAATTTATGCATTTTCCCTCAATAGTTGTTTTGATGTAGAGTCCGTATGCACTGCTCTCATAGTGCCAGCAGCCTCTGTGCAGTAGGGCCTACTTCCTGTAAGATATTAATATAGAGACCGCTCCGCTGGAAAGCATTGAGCTGTTTCTGCGCCGTTCGCTCACCCTCGAAGTCTGCCGTCCTGGAGAATTTGCCCAGACTGCGGTTTTCATCGCTGGACGCTGGAGTGGAGAAGCACTGCGATAAGAAAGAAAGATTAACAAGCTTTTAAAAGACGATTTAAGCCGCAGGTTTGCCCTTAGGAGGTTGTGCTACATTGATGAATCAATGTGACCTTGGTCTGATATTTTTTTTAAAACTTTATAGCGTGCTACTTTGATTATGAGGCCATGTCTTTATCTTTCTTCAAAACATAGAATGAGACTGTTTTACACATAAACATTCTTTGCTTTCAACTTTTAAGGTATTTTTATTTGGCATAAAATGCTTGGCCATTACTTTTATTTTTTGTCTTGTTTTGGTCACTGAGCCCTTACTCACGATGCAAATATTCAAGAACATCTTTTAAAAAAATCTGCAAACAAATCTGAATGCATGACAAACAGCATAAATCAAAAACACAACCAACAAAGAAAAAAAAAAACAACCTGCTGCCAACTTACATGCACACAAACAGCAAAGCCTACGACAGTACACAATGTAAAATTAATCTGCGCTTAAAATAGCTGTCCCAGTTATAATTCAATAATGACAATAGAGATCACTCTCCATTCATGTTTCAACCACACGGAACTAACACCATACAGTCATTCTGATCTTGAATAGTAGCATGTGGCTCCAGTCTGTCTTTGCGTACAGTTTTATGTGGTTTTCATTCTTGTGAGTTGTACTGTGTCAGCGAGACGTTTTGACCCTACGCACTGAGGGTCACGTTAGAAGAAAGGCCTCATTCAACCTCACAGGACTACAATCCTGACCAGGATGACACTCCGCAGTCAGATAAGTCAGCTCAAATTGCAGGGATGTACTCTGCTGCTAGGCTCACCACCAGTGACTGATCGCCACTTGTGCTGAGTCACAACCTTGGGGCTTCCAGCTGTAGGTGGTGATTCATGCCAACTAAACTTCCGACCAACAGGGCAATGCTGGGGAAATCCTGAACCAGTCAGATCGCAGTAAACATCCCAAAGATTGTACCCTACCCTTCCAGATGCTCTTTTATAGGGATAATGTAAAGGGATGAGATAAGCACAACGCTGATGCACCTCTGTCTTTCATTCACTTTATCAGCTTTAAGAATCCCCCAGATGACCATCAGGATTTTTATAGGATACCTGTTAGAGTTAATGAAGCGATGCCTTTGTTCAATTCTGTGTCCCTGTCTTTCAGGAAAAAAAACAACGGGTTAATTTTGGGGTCCGAGATTCCCTTTCCCGGCTCACACTGAGGATTGGGTTTCTCCCTTTTTTCGTGTATTTTAACAGTTCATTTTTGGTGCCCCCTGACTGGGAGGGAGGGAGGGAGGGAGGGAGAGAGGGAGAGAGAGACAGACAGAGAGAGAGAGAGAGAGAGAGAATAACCCGCTACCCTTCTACCTCCATAGAAACGGGGCGCAGATGAGCTGAATCACAGTTTCCATGACCGCAGCGCTCCTCGGTGCGTTCGCCACGAGCACTCACATACCATACCGGGGGAACTACCCTCTCCCGCCTATTTTTAGAAAAGGGCCTTTCACAAACTGCTGTTTTTATTGCGTGCAGCTGATTACAGCTATTTGAGCACAATAGAAGAAGAAGAAGAAGGGAAAAAAAAGAGCCAACGTGTTCCTAGCGGCCGTGACTGCTGTCTTCGCTTAGTGCCGGGGATGTGAACGATGCGGTACGGTAACACGATGACCGAAGAAGTCTCAGAGTATCGTGCCTTTTTCAAATTTACGGCCCCGTTCTCGATGCGCTTGGCCGCGCCGCACCGTTTCGTCTGCTTATCCTCGTTTCGCCGCTGGCACTCTCAGTAACTGCCTTTTTTTTCTGGGGGAGAGATACGGGATCCTTATATGTGAACCGCGTGAACCTGTGCGCTCTCGCGGGCGCGTGCGAATCCAGCGTTCAGCCGAGGAGAGGAAACGTAATGACAAACAAAGCCATAGATGTTTTCCGAAAGTGGAATGGTTAAAAATGAGACACGTAAAATAGGGGGGGGAAAAAAACAAAGAAACAAGAAAAAAGGTCATGCTTGAGTCTTTTGGTATTATACTGTTTTCAGCTGGGGCACCGTGGTTGGGCGGTTGGGCTCGGGGCAAGTTAGAACAATTCCAAGGGCCCTAGCTGACGGGGGCCCTCAAAAAATATTAGAACATAGGATTTTCCCGAGTGGTGGGGCCCAATGTGCGATCTTTTCATGGGGCCCAAAATTCCTGGTGTTTTTTATGGTGCCTCTGGTTTTAGGTGCAAAAGAGGAGTACTGGGATTCTAGTTTTTCAGCCTTAACTGAAATAGAACCCTGGTACTGGGATTCTAGTTTTTCAGTCTTAACTGAAATAGAACCCTGGTACTGGGATTCTAGTTTTTCAGTCTTAACTGAAATAGAACCCTGGTACTGGATTCTAGTTTTTCAGTCTTAACTGAAATAGAACCCTGGTACTGGGATTCTAGTTTTTCAGTCTTAACTGAAATAGAACCCTGGTACTGGGATTCTAGTTTTTCAGTCTTAACTGAAATAGAACCCTGGTACTGGGATTCTAGTTTTTCAGTCTTAACTGAAATAGAACCCTGGTACTGGGATTCTAGTTTTTCAGTCTTAACTGAAATAGGACTCCATCAATATAAGTGAGAGGAAGTTCACTCAGGTCTAACAGCCTTCTCTTCTGTTTTCTGAAGGCTGGGTCATCCATTAAGGTCCTACTACTCTGGAGATGTAAATATTACAAAGACACAGCATCAGCGAAGCCAGAGCTCATTAATTTGATCATGTAAATATTTATCCTCGTTAGAGAGTTTATTGAGAAACTCCTAGCTGAGGGCTTACATGACGACTCCTTCTACAAGAGGGGTCCACAGCCCTGGTCCTGGAGAGCTGCAGGCTCGTTTGGTTTTTGTTATGACCACAAAATCAGCAGTTGATTTAGACTCTAAGAATCCAAGATGACGTAACTGCGTGATCAATAGCTTTCATTGATCACTAGTTGCTGAGTAGTAAGGAAAAACACAACCACCTCCTAGCTCTCTAGGATCAGGGTTGAGGGTACCCCTGACTGCCTGCAGAGAGGTTTGAGTGTGATTTCCCCCTCCCCTTCTTTCCTTATATGTTGAAAGTAACCCTACAAGAAATGACATGCCAGTCATGCAGAATGCTCACGGCCTTCGGGATATTTAATACGTTTCTGTGCTTTTCCGCATTCAGCGGGAACACAATGAATGGGGCTGAATGTAAATGTGCCCATTTTCCATTTACTCTGTAGAACAGGAATTTCCATATTTTTTCACCTCCAGCTCCAATCAAAGCTCACGGTCCTGTTTTTAAAAATGAAATTAAATAAAGAACAGGTGCGGGGGAACATAACGTTACAAAGAGGAGAGTAGGGTACGTCCACGGGTGAAGCTCGCGTTCGTTTAAATTATTCCCTCTTTTTCTGTCGGTCTTGCGGGAACGTTACCAGCTGCTCTCCTTGCGTGTCGCCCCCGTTTGGTCCACAGCAACGTTGACGTCTGTGTGCTCTCCTTTCTCCCATTTAAAGCCGGCCAAAAAATCACATGTCGAAGATCACATAGAGGAGCCAAGATGCACAGATGAACCACGGTCTTTAATGGTGGCCCCCACCTCCTCTGAAATGCCAAGAGGCTAGCCTTTTCTTTTGTAGCGCTGTGTTTTGGGAAAAAACAAAACGATCACTAGTTTACAGAACATACCCTCGCTGTCTCCCTCTCTCTGATTTAAACGTTCATCCTTTCTCTACACACGTCTCCTTCCTGTTCATCCTTTTACTATGACTCTCACTCACCCTCTTTCTTTCACGCTCATGTTTTTCCCTCCTCCGTCCGTTCCTTTTCCCATGTCTTGTACACTGTATATTTATCTTGTACCTTGGCCCATGACGGACATTATTTCCTATAGGAAAGCCAAGTTTTGAGTCGTTACACAGCGTCAACAATGATGTATGCAGTAGGACCGAGCGTTCGTCCACTAGCTCCTGAGTGCTACGTAGGAAAAACAGAGCAATGCTGTCCCCAGAGGTTCAGACCCACTGCTATGAGGGGGGGGGGGGGGGGGGGGGGGGGGGGGGGGGGGCTTTATCTCCAGTGTCAGGCCCAAGTGCTCAAGGCCTTAGCAAATCAGGCCCAAAGTGCTTTAAAAGCATAGAACACTTTGGGCTTGTAGACCAAACATTTAAAAAAGAGCTTTTTCGTGATGGGTTCTGTTCTTTATTTTTCTCCAGTTGATAATGATATTCAGCTGTTCCATGATGTCGACGGCGCTGATGATGATGATGATGATGATAATGGTTATTTTTATTTAATTAGTTCTGTTCTAGAATAATAAAACCAGCGTCAAAAAACTCTCGGTAGTAATGAGATCAATCACGAAATGCCAATACCACAGTTGACCTTTCACTGAGAATAGCTTTTTGCTTTGCTTCTCTTTCTGCAAAGGAAATATCTTAGTCTGGCGGTCTCGCCATTGGCCTGGACTGCCTCATACCACCCTGCAGAACAAATAAAGAGAAAGAAAATCGAGTTCACGTGCACTGGAAGAGTAATAAAAGTTCCTTATTTTGTTCTCCAAATGATTTGGAGTGGATCAGAGCTGGGGGGGGGGGTGTCTTCAGCCATCAGCAGTAAAAACTGAGGCGACCAAGACATCTGTTCGCTAACTACCTGCCTGACAGCAAACTGGCAAATCCGACCGCGAGAGCCGTCACACGATTTTAACACGTACTCCGTTGGTACGGTAACCGATAGCTTTAATCAGCGTACGATCGCCGCGTGCGTGTGCCAAAACGACGAAACAAAGAGAAGCCATTTTCTAAATTCCATGGATGGAAAAGTTCTAAAAAAAAATAAAAGCCTTTTTCCTTATCGCGACTCTCCATCTGCGAAGCCGTTAAAATTTTCAAAAACGTTTCGCGTTCCGCTTCCTTCAGTAGATTCCGAATGAAAGAGAGGCAGGTTATTGTTCTTCGAGGTTCGTGAGCTCAGGTGGTTTGTTCTCCTGCCAAAGGGGTCGTCCGCCGGTAACTGAAGAAAGAGCGTCTCTCTCTCTCTCCCTCTCCTAAAGTCGCCGAAACCCGCCGTGCGCTAAGGAGCGCTCGCGCGGTGGACAAGACGAACCCCGCAATTTGGACGCTCGAATGAAAGAGGTCGCGAACACAGTCGCGTTTCCGAGGTCTCAAATCACCGTTGGTGTAAAAACCGTTAGGCGGAGAGTTGATTGACAGCTGAGGCGGTGATGTATACACTGACGGTAAGAGAGACCAAAAATCAAAACCCGTTCTGTGCGTTTATCCTCCTGAAATGATCCCCAGGAAGTATATTTAGTCCTAAGTGAACAGTCCTGGAGTTGCCTTCTTTGAAGACGGCTCCAGCAGGATGATATATTTAGAATGAAGTCCCTGCTCACAGTACATAACCAGGCGTTTGCACACGATTCTAGCCATAAATTAGAGCCTGTCCAAGCCCGGGCGTTGTGATGTTAAATTGGACGCTTTCCCTGACGCAGAAGTGCAGAGGGTGGACTGCTGCACAGAACCTGGCCACAAACATGGCATATGCACACACGCGTACACACGCACACATGCATGTACGCTCACATGAACCCGAACACACACAGACATACCTGCACACACACACACACACACACACAGACACACGCACGCACAGACATGCATGCACACACACACACACACACACACACATGCACACATGTATGCTCACATGAACCCAAACATCCACACACACACACACACACCACAATCATTCTACCATTGCATCTGTGACTCTCATATTAATATTCTTACACAACATTGCAGTTTTTCTAACTCTTCACTAATCTCTGACGCGGTCTCCGCAGCGCTTGGTTAGCATCGCTGAGGCCAGAGCTGATGTGAGCAGACACATCCCCGCATGGCTACCTCCCCCAGATCACAGGAAAGCGTTTACAGTGACACTGCGCAGTGCACCACAACGATCTCCAGAGGAGGAGGAGGAAGAGAACGAAGGAACAGAAGATCGAACGAAAATCTGGGAATAACAAAAGCCCCCGCTGAGCACACTGATTTTTTGCACACTGGACGATCAACTGAAAACTGAATTCCCTTTTACAGTGACGACCGGGGAATCAATGTGGGTAGCAATACAATGCTTTTCACTGTGCTGTGGCACTGGATTTATATTTGGCCCAGAGGGAAGAGTGCCCTCTACTGGCCCCCGAAGACATTCGCAGTAGAAATTTAAGTTCTCAGCATCATCCGACCACTAGCCAAAAACACACCTGTCTTGTGTCACCACTTTACAAAGTGGTCTGGCTGCTTAGCTTCAGCACTTTGACGTAATAGGGTACAGGGTAGTATTGCTGCTTTGCTTCAGCACTTTGACATGCGTAGGGTGGTACACAGTAAAATGTCCAGTGTTAATTCGACTCCTAAGAGACAGCATTCCCACTCCGGAACGTGTAAAGAGTTGAATGAACACTGTTAGAGTTGAATTGACACTGGACATTTTACTGTGTATGGCTGCTTCGCTTCAGTACTTTGACATTATAAGGCACAGGGTGGTATGACTACTTAGCTTCAGCAGTTTGACCTGTGTAGGCTACAGGGTGGTATGGCTGCTTTGCTTCAGTACTTTGACATTATAAGGCACAGGGTGGTATGGCTACTTAGCTTCAGCAGTTTGACCTGTGTAGGCTACAGGGTGGTATGGCTGATTAGCTTCAGCAGTTTGACATAACTAGGCTACAGGGTGGTAGGGCAGCTGTGACCTGGGCCACTGGTTCCTCAGTGCACCTCGAGACCACCGTGCCCCTGTGTGTCAGAGGATCAAGGACAAGGGCGTCTAGGACTGAACCCAAAAACCAGCGCAGGGGCACAACTCTGAGACTAGAAAACAAGACAAACGACCGAAGAAACCGTTGGAGGCCGAGACAGGGACAGAGTCGTTCTCAGACGAGGCACATCTGAGGTCCCGGCACCCAGACCAGAAGTGGCATCCGGGCCCCGGTTCTGATCGACCGTCGCGTAAACGAAACCCAAGCGACTGGCGGAGAGATCAAACGAACGCTGCGGTTTAAAAAAATGTGTTTATTTTCTTCTCAATGAAACGTGGAAGTGGAAAAAGGCGCCGTTGCCATGGACACCATTTTCGCTGCATTGATTTTTGATTTCTTGTTTACTCTGACGGACGCCGGCCTGACCTCCGCTCGAAGAGTCAAAGACGGGAAAGCCCCTCTCATCCGCCTGTGTGGCCGGGACGCGGGAGCGAGGGTAGAACGAGGGTTTTCCTAAATTTCCTAAATCTACAGACCAAAAGGATCACCGGGAGTTTTTTTTTCCACTGCCCTCCAGAAGCCACAGACGCCATCGCCGTGTTGATCCTGCGCTTCCGTCGCCATGCCAACCCATGCCTCCGTTTAGAAGCTGGAGAACCAACCCCCCGTCACACGTTACCCTTGAGGCGATGGAAACTGGAAAGTAAACTGAAAAATAGAGTACAGCGAGCGAAAAGGCTGCCCGCTTCGATATCCGTGCGGGACGTTGATTGGGGAAACCCTTTCCAGATCCTGAAGCGCGCCAAAGAGTTCAGTTTTTGCGTGGAGACTGTCGGTTGGACCAATGAAACGTCGCTGGCGAACGATGAGACGCGATCGCAATCAGCTCGGTTGGACGTTCTCAGAAAACACACCGACACCCAGACCACACTTGGCATCGCTGCTGGATACGATAAGGGTTCTCACTCTAACTGGGAAAGGAAAAATAAGAAGGAGTAACAACCCAAGTTGACGGTTGTGTTGTTTTCCCGCTGTGCCTACTCTAATGGTTTCCTTGTGTGGTCTCAGGAATATGGGGAGGAAAAGTGTTGTTACATTCGAGATCAAATCACGTATTATGTAGAAGCAGCGCACTCAAAAAAGTATTTTATCGACTGCTTTTTAAAGTGTGGCGTGATTACCAAGAGATAAGATAGGAATATCAATTAAAATACAAACTGTACAGGGAAATTGTATAGAAAAATATGTGAAACAACAACATAAGACCACAAAGGGGGAGATCAGTAGTTTTATCTAGGGGAAAACAGGCTGGGTCCATGATTTAAAACAAAAATTGAGGACCTTGCCAGGTTTGGGGCTGATTCAAAGTATGACGGCAGCTTCTGAAGTCAATTCCAAGATCCTCCAAACAGAAACCAACCCCCCCCACCCTTCCCTAAATCCTTGGGCCCCGTGTTATAGGAGGTAACTACAGACAGATTACTAACACCATATGAATGAATGAATGAATGAATGAATGCCCTCCTACTGAAGCAAGGGCTTTTAAAATTCCACCCAAAATACGTATCTGAAAGTGGCAACTGCACAGAGGAGCCTGATCAGCTTGATAACACGCGATAACTTCACACATCCAACATGTGCACCGTTGATGTCACAGAGCAGTGATGTCATCGCAGTTCTCTTCCCAAGCGCTACTGAACCCAGACCCTCCTGGCCTCCATGGAAAGACTAGCGTCTCATCCATCCCCCTTTCGTTTTTTTTTTTTTTTTTTTACATTTGGATCACACTAATCAGAACGTGCTCTCATAGTCCTGCTCCTGGAGCCAGCGCTGGAGATGACGTACAGGGTGAAACCAGTCCACCAGGCCATCTATCTGCTAACACTGCGTGCGCCTAACAAGCTAACTAGCCAGCCACGAATGTGCTGCAGTAATCAATAATCAAAACCACAGAACAAGATGTTTCTGAATAGGAATGTGAATAGTAAAATACAGTTTGAAATTGTCTATTCCAGAACACAAGTTGGGAAATACGTATTTAACTTGCGAGGACTGAGGAGAGCCTGATGGTGTTTTTCAGCGTCCCAAGAAAATGGACATTGAAATCATTGTGTCAGGAAGTTCAGTAGGACCACCTAGCCTGGGTGTGATTGTGGGATAACGTGCATCCAAAATTTCACAGGTAATTTTGGTCTTGTGTGAGATTTGCGATTCGGTTATTTTCTTTTCTCTCCGTTTGCTTATACGTGCAAACGGGAAAAATGACAACAAAACGTCTCTTCCGTGACAGGCAAGCACATTTACACACACACAACACATGTACACTCGCACACACACTTTGAAGGTCTGAAACAAAAGGGTGATGCAGTGGGTGTTCAGTTAAACCACGAGCTCACAGTAGTAGCCCCGGATCTCTTAGGATGTTATGATCAGACCGGCACAGAGGCGCCCTGCATATGGACACACTGACGGGGGGGGACTGAAATGTGACAGGGGGCTGGATTAATCAGCAGCCCAAAAAGGACATGGGTGTGGTAAGAGGAGAGAATTGACCCCCCGGATGAGCGGCCAGCTCCGCCTGCCTGCGCTACGTCGTGCGATAAGTCACGGCGCGTTAGCGTGGATGGGATGCAGGAGGTGAGGGTGTAGCCCGTTTAACGGGTCCAGGGGCGCGCTACGTGACCCGCTCCTGAGGCGCTACCTCCCCGAAAAGCGTGGACAGCGTTCTCGTGTAAAGGGATAATCAAAATCAATGTCTCCCTCTCGCCAAGTTTCCTTCCCCCCACTGCCGACCCTCTCTCTAAACTACTTCTTCGGTTGTTATTCTCCACGCTGAAGACAGTTCAGCGTTCCTGGTTTCCAGAGGCTAGACATAGCAATGCTACGGACGAGGCGCAGGGCCGTTGAATCTCGCTCTTCAGAAGAACGAACGGGGGGAAAGTAGGATTGAGAACAAAGTAACAAAAAAAAAAGATGACGGTCTGGATTCGATCAATAATCATTCCTTAACTTTGTTTAAACTAACGGCTAAATATCGAGTCTTTGGTTTATTTTCATTCCGGAAATTCACAGTATCGGAGAGTTCAGTAATAATCCAAATTCCAAAACAACATTTGAATTCAATCACGAGCCAAAGTTGAGGACAACCGTTGAATGAATTCAGTCTGACAGGTCAGGGGAAATAAGAGTCCTAACGTGACTCTGTGAGTCTGTGTGTTTTTCCTGCTAACACTTCTATGGCTGTTTTTTTCATAAGATCTAGGTAACACATTCCTAAGCTGTACAGTGCACCTTAATAAGCACTACATAAACATTCACAGGCATGCGGTGTGTTATGTCTTAATTAACTCAGCCAAGTGACATTACCATGACATACCAAATGAAACACACTGCATGGTAGTCTTTGGCATATGCATTCATTAATGTCTATGCAGACATGTATCTATGTAGGCCCTATGTAGTGCTTATGAGCATGTTACATAGCGCTTATAAAAGACCATACAGAGAAAGTGTTTCCATTTTCCTTCCATAATTACTCCACAGCGAACCTTTTTGGCTTCCAGAACATAAACATTCATAAACATTCTCAACATGTGAACGTGTTGCCTAGAATGCTATTTTTGAATAGCAAAAAACATTACAGGAGTGGTCTGCACATGCTATTCAACTGTGTAATCCCAGTTTTTAAAACAATGAACTTCATATGTAAATTTTATCAGAAAAGCCGACAAATCTGACAATGACATGTGGAACATTTAAAAAAAAGTAATTGACACGTATCTTCCGCAGTAGATCTGTTGGGTCCATGCGGTTGTTATTGAGACATCAAATCTTCTTAAACTCTGACTGAGGTCTGTCTTCCCTCTCAAAAAAAAAAAAAAATCAACATTTAGATCTCTCAGCAGAGGAGCGGCAGAGTGATTTCTATAATTTTCCATCCCAGATCTGTCCCCACTCAATAATTTGTGCCTCCCCTAGCCCTCCCCCAACCCAGAAGAACAAAGCCATGGAGGCTCTTCTGCTCCCCCAGAACCCATTTGAAGAGAAGATACCAAAAAGACAACTCACCTCCGAGAAAACAGCCGTGTCTTGAACACAGATGCCTCGTGTTTCAACAGGATGGGGCCACAAACACGATTCGATATCAACAGTGTCAAAGGTACAGATGGGAAGAGAATAACCAGCCCGGTTATCATTTCCAGATTTCCTGACCCTGACACCGCACTGCGTTTTGGGTTTTTGAGTTTGTGTGTGCTTCATAATCACGGAGGGGGTTATGGAGGTCCATGTGATGTGTTGAGGTCAACGGAACATTAAAAGCTTATGCATCAAACGCAAGTGTGTGAGGATGAAAGAGCAGGTGTGTGTTCCTGTTTTGTCAGCCGAGGCCGCCACGACCCAAATCAACTGCTCTTTTGTGGGTGTTGATAAAAAAAAAAGAAGAAGAGGAACTTAATAAAACAGTAAAATGTGTTGAAGTTGCTGAGTGCTAAATGTATTTCTGGAGGAAAATGGCTTCCAAAAAAACTCTGGTTAGTGTTAGTGTTCTGGCATTTTTAATAAAGATGCACACCAGGCTTTATTGGGAGCCAAAACAATCCTGACCGGGCCACACACCCCCACATCCCAACCAAACCCCCCCAGCCCCCACCCCCCAGCCTCCCTACCAACTTCACCCTCATCTTCTGAGGGCCGTATCCACCCACCCTCTGCCGAAACATCAGAGGGAAAGAAATCCATGTGTCAAAAACAGAAAAGGAAACATTTCAGTTTAGAACTGCTGCATGTGGGGAACAGGGAGCTCTTTGGTAGATTCTCGTAAAAAAAAAAAAAACAAAAAAAAAAAAAAAACAGACCTCCTGGACTTTATGGAACACTTTAAAGGTCCAGTTCAAACACCTTTTTTCCTGCTTTTAAAGTGTAAACCAATCAGAAAGTATACAGTATATATAAAGATATATACTACAAGCGTATAAACAGGGAAATAATAATACACATCATTTCTAACAGGAGATCTAGAGATCTGACACAGTATGCCCTTTCTGATTGGACAGTCACTACAAGTTCACATCTGATTGGTAACCCACTAAGTGGTCACACACTGCTGATTGGTTAAAATGCCCTCCAAATGACCTACACCAAATTTTCTGTAGCCAGCAGTTTAAGCTTTTTTTCTGCTTCCAAGATAAAGAAACTCATTTTAAAATCTCAATTGAACAAAATAGACTTCATGCTATAGTATTTTCTTTATTTAGTTTTGTTATTCAACTAAATAACATAACCATTAATATATACGATTTCGATTGAGCGGGGTTTTTCATAATTCATAAAAACATCAATTATGACCGTCTTTCACCTTTTTCTAACCCAGGCCGCCTCTCATTTTCTCGCAGGTAAAACTCAAAGCCCGTCAGAGAAAACGCGTTTGGGCGATGAGAAGATGATACATCACACGGCCCTCAAAGGCGAGTATGAAGGAGATGGGAGAGCGAGAGTCGAGTTGCAGAGAAATCTCATTTCACAGCGCCGCACCAGATGATAAAAGAACGTCCCTGTTTTAGATTATGGCGACGCGCCTCGCTTATGAGACAGAAATAACAAGCACATCCATACCCAGTCAAAAAAGAGAAAGAGTCTCGCACGTTACAAAATGCGGACTTCGCAAAAACAGAGCTCAGCTTCCCCACATTAAAAAATAACGTTCCACAGAAATTGCTAAATGACATTGGTTGTACAGTGGTGTTGGATTATATGACAAGTTGCAAACCCTTCCTCCTTTCAAGTTTTTATTAATCTTTTATTAAAATCCTCCCCAGCCAGCAAGCACGTGCTGTAACACACCATTATTGGTGCGAGCTATTGGTCTACTGCTGCAAACTGGCATGAAAGCAATCTGCTAGTGTCAAGCGCATTCACTGAATATTTAGTATGCTCAAAATGGCGGACCTCATCTGTACTGCTTCGCCTCAGTCCGCTGGTCGATCACGGTAGACCCAGCTTTACAAACACTATGGGTTTGGACAGTTATGCCAGTGGAGGGCAGCTCGTAGGCACTGTTTGTCTACCGGCCAAACCCTTTCCAGGGCGATGTATGAGTCCTATAACTCTGACATCTCAGGACGCAGTAAGAAAAACAGGCTGAGTAAAGTGCCTCGCCCAATGGAGCAACAACAATACCCTACGTGGGGAAGAAACCAATGAGCCACTGATCTGAAGCCGAGTGCCTCTGGTCCCTGTACCATAGAACACTGAACTGTACCATAGAACACCTAGTTGTACCATAGAACACCTAGTTGTACCATAGAACACCCAGTTGTACCATAGAACACTCAGCTGTACCATAGAACACCCAGTTGCACCATAGAAACACTCAGGCTATGAAGTGAAGCAAATGGAATGTGCGCGCTAAGCAAGGATATGACAATTAAAAAACACGGCCATATCAAACAACTTCCTGTCTTTGTATTTCTGTACAGGAGGTGAGTGGCTGAGGGTGGTGGGGGGTGTTTGGAGAGGGGGGGGGGGCAGGTGAGAGCCCAGCTCTGAAGTCTTAGCGAGCAGGGGTCTGCCATCAAAGAGAAACAAGAGCAGGGTCTTCTCCGTAACCCCACACACGGCAAACATATGTGGAAAAGTCCCTGTGCACGTATCAGAGATGCTGACAAATTATTTTCTGGAGAAAGAAATAAGGGAGGGGGGGCAGGGTGGGGGAGATGTTCTAAGCTTTTGGGACCTCTTTGTTGTCTGTTCGGCTATGCTGTCCACTTTGACTGGACCAGTCACTCGGTAGGCTACACCACATGTTTCATTTGTACCGTACGTGCATTCGGCCTGTTGGACACACTTCCAGCCCTCTCTCTCTCTCTCTCTCTCTCCCTCTCTCGTTTCTTCAGAATCCAAAACATATTGCAAAATGTGCTCAATTCATCAATGACAATTTAGCCACTGGACAGAGCGGCCTTTTTGTTTCAGAAGTTGGCTGAATTAAACAGTCAGGCAGACGTCAGGGTTGCGCTTGTTTGCGCATAAAACACTTTTTTTTTTTTTACTGTAATTGCACATTTATAGCTGATTGTATCAGTAACATTACAATTTGTGTGTACATATAAGACATATAAGATGATATGGCAAAAACGGTTTAAGAGGTTGCAGACACAATGCGTTCAAGCTGATTGTACAAATCTGATTGGCAAAAGTACAGTATCAAGCAATTATTTTTATATTAAAGGTAAGACTGAAAAATCTGACATGCAGTAACACAGATAAATACTAATTAAAATAAAAAGGGCATGGAAAACAGTAGTGTTTATTGAATTGATTTTCAGTTAACACACACGTACATTGATAACAAAATGTATTCCTGTTACAAATAATATGAATGATTGAATTGACGTACTTGGTCAATGCTTTTGATGATCAAAATGGATGTGACTCAGGGCTACAAAAATTAACATGATGACCAGTAAGTGTGCAACGCTTGACTAAAAAGAGGGGAAGAAAATGTCCACTTTGACCACGTGTGCAGTCCATCCCAAACAGATGTGTGAAAATGTGAAGCTGAGCAAAGTCCCAGAAACATATTCATGTAGTTTCTGAACCATTTTGAATGATAACCAGAAGTCAACCAGAGTTCTGCTGGCCTTGATACAGGAGGCAGGTGATAGACAGTCTGAGATGGGCAGAAACAGCAAAAACCAGCAGAATCTGCAGAGCTCCACCGCCAGGGTTGAAAACAGGACTGGATCAGATTAGACCCTCATTAGTAATTCGCTCAGTAAGTGGGGCGCTCGTTAAGCTCGTTAAGGTTTTGGGAACCGCTCCCCTCAGTAATTGCTATTCTGATGGCAAAGCTTGAGTCAACATTCCATTGTTTTCCTTTTGTCCATTTGCATAATATTTGCACATCTCTGGTGACTTAATTATGCTGTGGTTTGTTTTAATGTGAGCAGATGCACGACCATAAAAAAAAGAACTCTGGGTATTCGGCACTACACGCACTTAGAGGAATGCAGCTAACGCGACTGCTTTTCATTAATCGGTCACCAAAATCGTGCCTTCGCTTGAAATAAAAATGGCCATTCTGGATCTGTGAACACTTGGAAGGGAGAACCTACAAGGATCTCGGTGTTCCCAGCATGCTGCAGGAAAGGTAACTGGGGTAACCTGATGTCACTAAGTTTGCAGCACTGTTCGATGAAATGGCTAACCGTTGAAATTATGTACAGCTCCATGCTGTCTGATGAAGGTGAAGCATGGACCTACAGCGCACGCTTATTTTACGGGCTAGGTCAAGAGCCACAATGGCTGCCTGAAGGCTGGTTCAGAGCCACAATGGCAGTAACGAGGCAGATAACTTGCATCGCGCACAGACACTCACAGGTTTACCCCTTCCTGATCTGGCTACGCAGTCCCTCGCATTGCTACCCTCTTTCATTCCCCAGGTCACAGCGTTCTCAGTTGAGCTACCTGGACGAGTGCATAAATTAAACTTGGACGCTCCTCGAGGTTTTTTCCCCAGATTGAACAGCACGACCTCCGTAACACAAACACGAAGGTCGCCTCGGCAGCCGAATGCAACCATCTGTGTAACCGTGACGTGCGGGCGCCGTGCATTCCGTTGCCCCCGGGGGGCAGAGGCCGCAGGGGGTAAAAAGGTGAGGCTTTCCAGTTTGGCCGGTTGCCGAGATCACCGAGGATGGAAGGCCTCGTTTCCTGGTGCGCTCGGACACAGCATTCCAAGGAACAAAAAAACAAAAACAAAAAAAAAACAATAAAAAACTGTAGTGCAACACATATATCACAGCAGTGCCAGCGGCCCATTGTAAAAACAATTATGGAGTTAAATTGTAGGTTTTGACCATTTTTTAATTGGTGCAACACGCTTGTGGGAAATTAATCTGACGGCAGAGCGGACAATGTAGGAGCAAACGGGCTGAAACAGGTTTTTTTTTAGCTCTTTGTTAGCTGCTTTAAGGCTGGTAATCAATCAACATTTGCCATCAGATGTAACACTTAAAAGCAAAATTGCTATTTTTCTTCAAAAACAGTTTGGAAAACTTGCCAAACTGAGGTCGTGCAGAAAAAAAGAAAAGTAACCCTTGTGTTTGCTTGTTGGCCAAACTCACGGACAAATGTTGACTGAATACGGATTAACTAGGCTTAGTCAAGACGTTTTCTGGATGAGGACTTCAGAATTCCCCCGAAATATGTTCTATTAAAATGTGGCTCTTAAGAGAATAATTATAAGGAAGTGAGGAAGAGGACGAAGACACAGCAGCTCAGTGTCTCAGTCTAAACAGCCCAGGGCCACGCTTTTCCTTATAATGCGTCCAGGAGCCCAGAGCGGCCTTCAAGAGCTCGCTTCTTTTTAACGTTGATTAATCTTGCTCTGTTTACTTCTGAACTGGGGACTCTCGGCTTCGCCATAGAAACCATCGACAGCGGCTTCCCGGCAGATCCTTGGCAAAAAAAAAAAAATCACCGAAATAGCCAGGGCAGCATAATTACAGACCGCGTGCGCCTGTGATGTGGACGGCGGGCGGCGGCCGGCGCTCTGAGCGGTATTGCAGATCCCGCCGCGATTGCTCCACCTTGCTTTCTCATCCCCGCGCTACCTCCGGGAGGACGGTGATGGGATACACAGCCCCCCGCTCCGCTCTGCTCTGCTCTGCTCTCCTCCTCCGGGTGCTTTTTCGACGAGAACCAGTAACCAATCCCGTCATCCGTCCGCAGAAACGGGCGGCGGTGGCGGCGGCGGTGGTCTTCTTCTTCTCTAGAGTCGACGCCCGGGTCGGCAACGCAGACGGAAACGAGACGTTGGGAAGCAGCAACGAGCCACAACACTACAGAAACAAGAACGGGATTCAAAGCAGAGGCTGTTTCTGATGGGGGAACGCCCCTAACTGAAAGCATGTATTTGGAGTGGTCTTTTTTTCCCCAACTCTACATCAAATCATAAACATGCTAATGAGTAATAGATAGTCAAAATGTATGCTTTGTTTTTCCAAACCTTTTAAAAAAGGCACGTAGAATGATACATCGCCCAAATCGATCACCTGGGACGGTATTTATCGAGTGCCAAATGATATCCTCGTGACTGCGAGGTACATTAATGGTGATGTATGTTTCTTAGTACGTACCAAATGGGCTGATTGTGCCAAATTAAGTGTTTTTTTAAATCAAAACCTCCTTGGAAGTAACGCAGAGTCCACCTAAAGTACAAAAACGAGGAAGTATGGAAAAAACTGGATGTGCAATATAGAGAGGAGAAAAGCCAACTGGAAGGGGCTGATCATATACATATTAATTGAACCTCATAAGATCCTGCTGCTCAATATATGTATCGCATCTTTCCCCTACTCTTTTATCCATAAGGTACAGAGGAGATGAGGTCATCGGATCCGATAGATAACTGGCAGCACACCGTTTGTCTGTTGCCGTATTAGAACAGAGACAAATGTTTCCTATAGGACTGGTGAGAACAACGCAAGCCTTTTTCAATTTGCTGTCCCAGACTCACAGCAAAAACCAAAAAATATCAGTTCAGTTTAGTGGATACATCTTCTAGTGTATTACAACAGGGAGTGGGACAGGGCATCCCAATTTTCATCAGCTTAATATCACTTTGCTTTTAGAACATATGGCATTATATGGGACCTTTCAAAGACCCTGTCTCCTGTGTCTTCAGTGTCCAATGTTTGGCAGTGTTCTATAGTAGTGTACCAGCAACGTTAAATCAAGCTTACAATTGTAATGTTTAATGATTTCCTGAGAACGGTCACATTCACTTTGCTGGGATTTAAAGGACATATACGCTCCAGACTCCAGTCTGTTTTAAATAAAGCCCTTCGTTTTGAAATCCACTAACAACTTGTTGGTGGAAAAAAAAGGTTTGTAAAAGGGCTTGGCTGGAAGTCGTGCTCTTTTTAAAAAAAACAAAACGGCCATCTAATTGAACAAATATGTCATATCGTACATGTGTTTATAGGGGGAAAAACATTTCAGTAAATATTTGGCCCTGACTGTGCCAAGAACTCCCAAAGATGCGGCAATAAACTGTCTTTAATGAATGACCCTGCAAAACACTGTGGAGACATGTCTGTGCGGTGCTTTAAATAATGTACAATAACACAATTGCCGCACTGCTGACAACTCCGGCCAGCTTGCTATTCGTTCGGTTTAACCCTGTGTTACGGTGTAAGATCACAAACACACTACATTTCCAAAAGTATGTGGACAGCCCTTCTAATTAGTGGTTTCGGCTATTTCAAACCCCCCACCCATTGCGAGCAGGTGCATAAAATCAATCGAGCATACAGCCATGCAATCTGCATCGACAAACGTCAGCAGTGGTACTGAAGAGCTCAGAAGATGTTCAACGTGGCACTGTCATAGGATGCCACCTTTCCGACAAGTCAGTGTGTGAAATGTATGCCCTGCTAGAGCTGCCCCAGTCAACTGTAAGTGCTGTTATTGTGAAGTGGAAATGTATAGGACAGGGATCATCAACTCTGGCCCTCGAATCCAAATCCAGCCCTGGTTTTCTTTTCTCCCGGGTAATTAGTGCTACTGATTGGCCAGACTGTCTTCACGCCTGTCTCCCAGGCAAAGGGAGGGTGGAAAACCAGCAGTTCTCGGCCCTCGAGGACAGTGAGTTGCTGATCCCTGATATAGGAGCAATAACAGCTCAGCTGCATAGCGGTAGGCCACACAAGCTCACAGGACCGCTGACTGCTGAAGCGTGTAGAGTGTAAAAATCATCTGTCCACTCACCACAGTTCCATACTACCTCTGGAAACAACGTCGGCACAAGAACTGTTTGTCAAGAGCATCATAAAATTGGTTTCCATGGTCAACCAGCCATACACAAGCCTAAGATCACCATGAGCAATGCTAACAATTGGCTGGAGTGGTGTAATGCCAAAAGTGGTGTACGCCCCAACATCGATGCCCAACCTCACTAATGTTCTTGTGGCTGAATGGAAGCGATGTTCAGTGCCACTACAGTACATCACGTTCACATTTCTCCTTTTCCCCGACCTTGTGTTCTTTACAGAACACCACTGGTGTAAATAGAGTTTGTGAAGAATTTTTTTTTTTTTGGGGGGGGGATAAATTCATTCTCTCCCTCCTAATTTTTCCAGGCATGTTAAAGACCTCAGTCTTGTAAACACGCTCTGGCAGATCCCCCTCCATCTAACTGGCTTGAAACTACTGTGACCATATGGGGGTATATACCAAACAGCCAGCTGAAAGGGTTATTGTTTATGATTTATGACCAGGCACAAACTGATCTCGGGCTCCTCCGTTCCAATCCCAAGATAGCAAGACTAAATGTTTGGAGCTGCATAATGCATTGCATATAATCATTCTAGATTGCACACACACACAGGAATGTCACCCTCATTACCACAATTTTTTTATTGCAAACACTGTGATGGGCATACTGTGTGTTTTAAACACTTTTGTTGACATTCGGTACCATGCAAATATTTATGAATCTGACAGGATATGACACCTTTAATGCTGCTTTGTACACAGTGAATGTGCAGTGTTAGGGGGAACACATATACTCTATCGGAGTGAAAATCACTCCATCACTGGATATTTTATTGTATATGAAGCATGGTGTCCAGGAATCAGCAAGACTGTAGGATCTGCCCCTGAAGACATAACTCTCACAAAAATATGATTCTACACTGTTTACGGACTAACTTCAGCCAATCAGATGGCTGCTCCCAGGTCCCTACTAGTCCAAGGCATCCAATCACAAAAGGTGTGACCAAAGTGCTCCTTGGCCAGACGTTCAGCCTTGAAGGACTCCTGGACAGTTACAGGATGAGTTTCCCGCTCTGTGAAGGGCGAAGTTCAAGTATCTCCTTTCGGAGGGGGCACAGCATCTCACAATAACCGTAAACAGGAAGCAGCTGAGGACAGCGACGCGCTACTTCCGGCGTGAGGAACGGCTCTTATCTCTGCTTCCAAGAACTTCGACTTGACATTGTCCTCCCTCCGTCCCACGTCCTTCCACCTGCCTCCCTTGAGCCAAGACTGAAACGTGGCCATACAGGAGGAACTCCTCAGATACTAATGATTCTGACAAAAATAATGGTAGCAGAAAGCAGCGCTAACACGTGGAAAGTGAGGCTCCTGTGAGAACCCCATCTCCAGTCAGACCCTAGCTCACAGCCCATTGTGAAGCCCACGGTCTAATAAACACAGATCTCTATGGAGACAGAAACATGCACACGACACAGAAGAAGAGCGACAGGTAGATTAGCGCATTAGTGTCAAGTGCAGAGCCCGGCTGCCTCTCCCGACCACCTGTCAGCCCTGTGCCGCTATTTTCTGATCCGTCCACGGTGCTTCCCCCACTGGGGCTTCCCGTTCTGCAGCGTGACTGAGCATGCTCAGTGAGAGAGAGAGAGAGAGAGGGGAAGGCCCAAAAATGGAACGCAGGGAGGGAGAGCGAGCGGGAGGCCGCGCGGCCGAGCGCTAACTTTCCCACGGTTTCTCCCCCCCCACCCCCTCCATTCACAGCCAAAGGGCCTGGCAGGGGAAGGAAGTGGATGGGGAAGCGGGCCGCCCTGGCAATAGAAAGACCCCCCACACCCCCACCCACCGCCCCCCCCCCCCCCCCCCCCAACTCTCCTGCCGCACTGCAGGCAACAACAAAAAAAACCCTTCAGGAAGTTCTCAGACCTGGGAACTTCCTGTTTTCCAGGGCCGGCCCTGCTGCTGGTCAGCTGGTGGTAGCATAGCACAGCAAGCCTTTTTTTCCACACAGCCATTCGGTTTGGTGGTCCTGTGATTGCACGCTGACGTTCGGCGCGCGGGTTGCGTCGGGAGCGGGAGGGTCGTCGTCGAGCGAAACGCTTTGAGACGAGAGGGAAACGCTCACGGAAGCGGAACGTGCCGGAACAATCGGGGCCCGTGCTTACTATCGCTGCGTTTAAGCTGCGTTCTCCCCGATTTCCAGACGGTCCCGAAAGATCGACTTTTGGGGAGACTGACAGCGCCCCGCGGATCGAATGGCGCTCGTCTGTGGGGAAAGGCTTCCTGTTGGAGGCGATGACGATGATCGTTTCTGACATTTACAAGGCACCGGGAGAGTCGTCGCGGGAGACTGATACTGATACTGTAGGTACATTAGTTTCTGAAAGGAACACAAGTCACTATTCATGTCAAGAGCTACTCTTCTGCCCACATGCCGCCTCAAATCCAGTTACTCGCACCGAGCCAGTGGTGTCAGACCCAGAAGGTCATTTAGGCCCTTTAGACTAGGTGTGCAGGAACTTTAGCCAGTCAGCGACTTCTTCAAAATGAAACAAAATCAAAAGAGAGAGAAAACACCACACAGAGAACAGCATAGCAAATTGATACTCAGCAAAGCATTTTTCAAATTTGCAACCCTTTATATTCCCTTTTTAATACAGCGACAGACTTTTTTACTGGAGGGGTAACTAGACAGTTTAAAAAAAAACGAATTCACAAAATGAGCGACTGGGAAACACGAAAGGTACTGCAGGAACGGAGACCGCTGCACTCAACGCATACTCCCAAAATGTCCTTCAATCGAGCTACGGCACCAGACAATGCAGCAGAAAGGAGCACCATGATGCAGCCATGATGCAATCCTGCACGGCTGTCTCCTTGGAGGAGAAAGCACCTTCGGCTGCGGAGGCTCGACTCCATTGACGAAATCCCGCAGGTTTTTGGAGCTGAGCTCCTGGATTCGGCCCTCTCCCAGTATTTCGACAAAACAAGAGCCTCCGTGAACCCTTCCCCCGCCCCCCCCCCCCCCCCCCCCCCCCCCCCCATAAAAAAAGTAAATGAAAAATTCAAAAGGAGGGCGAAAGGGCATTGCAATTTCTGACGGAGCGATGGGAATGAACCCTTACGTACGTGTTAAATGAAACGAAACTGAGTGCAATAGTGCAAAGAATCCAATCCAATTTGCAGAGGAGGAAGTCAGGACTAACTCGAGGAATTTCCTCTTCCCAGAACTAACTGTGGCCAGGTGACAAGTAACGGCGACAGAGGTTAATGTGAGAATCTGCTGCCTTGGGCTATTTACCCTGGCTCACCGACACCAGAACTGTCTGCGGGAGACAGAGTCGATTGCCTTTCGGTTGAAGAAATTAACTGAAAACCTTGCGCCCCGTGTTCCACTGCTCAATTTGTGAGGCGAACTTTCAGTTCGCTCTCTGAAACGAAGGAACGTGAAACGGAATTCACCCAAACCCCTGGTCTTCGCCTCAAAATGGGGGGCAACATTTCCGCAGACGGTTTGGTTTCCCGCTTTTTGCTTTGCACGCCACAGACGTTTCCAGTCGCGCTAGAGCGGTGAAAATTACAAGGGGGGGGAGGACTGATTGACACGGGGCTGACCTCATTAGCGAAAAGAAAAATGAGAGACCCTTTTTGGCGGAGACGGCGAAGTGCAGACACAAGAGCGCCGCGTCCAGAACGCACGTCTTTCCACGGGCGAGCGAGTCTTCCTCCCACGACCGCACACGCTCTCCGCGAAACCCAGGTTACGTCATCTCTTGTCATTCCAGGACAGGATGAAAAATAATAATAATAATAGCGGCTAAATTTATTGTCGTGTTTGGCGATAGTCCTCCCCGTCTGCTTTTCTTGGTTTGCGTCGGGGCCGCCTGTGCGACTCGGCGAAGCCTCCTGAGATGACAGCACGCAGATGTGTTTGTTTTTTGGATGCGTGGACCGCGCGTCGCGACGTTTCGTCGATTGACATCGCCGCCTTTCGCTGGCTCGGGTTTAAAAGCCGGCTGGGACCTCAAGCCCCTGATTTATTATGGTGTTTCATGTGCCTTATCCTATGAAAGCTATTATTTCAATATCAATTAGCTAAAAAAAACAAAAGAATCATTGTGTCACTACGCGCCGAACGCGTGTTTCACTATTCTCGTGTCCGAGTGCCAAGCTGCAGTCATTGCTGGGCAATCTTGAAGCCCAATAAATCTCGTCTTCGAGAGGCACTCAGGCAGTGTGGATCCATCGAACGGAAGAAATCACAGCAGGTCAGAATTAACGCTGCCTGTAAAAGTTACAGGGCATTTCCTTTACCCATAAAGCACGCTGGGGAAACTGCGCGATTCCAGATTAGGTGAACGGGAGGGATCTGGGAGGAATTTTAAATTTGTAAGATGCACACTGAAGTTTAAGGACAGGAAATACAATTAGGTTAGCAGAAGTTTGGGCAAAAGAGGGCATTCAGAGGACTGCAAGTACCGGCCTCAATATTTTATTACTAATTTCTAATTTATCTGTTATTTATCCACAGGAGTCCCACTGAGATAGAAGAATCATTTTGAAGAGATCACTGGCCAAGAGGAAGCAGCGCAGGTAATCACACAGCATGCAAAAATACCACAGCACAGCACAACGCAGAAAAACAACAACTGGAGTTGATTTTTCCAAGCTGCTAGAGCCATCTCTGTCAAAGCAATAACGTCTCTTGGTTTTTTATGGTGTGCAGCAAACTCGTAAAATCACGCAAATGGGATGAACACGAGATTTCGTCCAAGTGCATGCTGTTCAGCGGGCTCCGCCCACAGAAGTCACGCCAAGCCCTTTTGTTTCAACGCCACCAGATCCATCACCGCCGTTTCCAGAACTGGAAGGCTGTTTGTGACATCACTCCCCGCTGAGCAGAGGAGAATTCTAGAACTCTGAAAGTAACGACCCCCCCCTTTTCCCGCTATTGTGCTCGCGTACGCCATTTTGTTTCCCCTCTGTTTGGCGTCTCGGGACGGGGCAGGAGTTCCCTACGCGACAGGCTTCCAGGAAGTTAGCCACATTCCTGGAGAGGAAACAGGAAGTAAACAGTCTGTCAAAGCAATGGGTGCATTTCAACTGCCCGAGGACCAACGCAGCCCTATTGCTACAGAAAATAAAGAAAAGCAACCGTGTTTTCACCCTTGTGTACAGGCCATAGCCATTTCTCTCCAGGGCCTGAGGCAGGTTAGGTGAGAAGTTTGGATTAGATTGGGGAAAGGTTGACCTGCTGTGATTCTGCAAGTACAGCCAACACAGATGTGAACTCAGTGGAGATGCGCAAAAAGAGTTCAAAATTCCACCGAAAACAATTCCCTGGTGTGATAACAGCAGACAGACACAAGCCCTCACTGCTATAATGCCATACTTTCAAACTCCCAAAAAGAGGCATGAACATTCACTTGAAAACACTCCACTTACATCGCCGTTTGTGTTCTCGCAAGCGAGTCTCGCTACACTCGCGAAAAGAGAACGGCCCCGCGCCCGAGAGCCTCGTCCTTTAAAAAGCCCGACATGTGTGCTTAATTTGAGGCAGACGACTCGCCCTAACCCCCCGTCTCAGCGCCGATTCAAATTACATAAGCGTCTTCTGTCCTCCGCGGGCCAGCGAACATCATCCCTGCCCCCCCCCCCCCCCCCCCCCCCCCCCCCCCGCGCACACACCGCGCAGAGTGGAGCGGAGGGACGTGCGTTTGGACCAGAGCGGCTGGGAGGGAGGGAGGGAGGGAGGGAGGCCCGCCAGGACAGGTCCCTGGAAACGGATGCCCTTTTGCTGGTCTCAGCGCGGACGCCGCTGACCTCATTCCACCAATCGGGAGAAAGGGAAGGAAACGGCCGAGCAGATGATGGGGACACCTGCCTGGGGGAGGTTGCCAGAAAAGGACTCGCGCCGACAAAAACGAGACAGCTGAAACGAATCGATAAATCACACACAGAAGAAAATATTAATAAATAATGAAAAAAAAAAAAAAAACCGTTGCCGGTTTGTTTATTAATAGATGACAAAGAAGGATGTGCTTTGAGCCCCAGTGACAGGATATGATACTCATCGGGGCGATCTGGATGATTTACAAGGGTGGCTGCAGAGTGGAAGCTCGACAGTGCGTCATATCTCTCATATTTATGTCCTGTTTTTTTTTTTTTTCTTTCTGCAAAACGATGTTCAGCAGTCGTTCTTAGCTCTTGTATTCACTCGTTTTTAACTTTGTATGAGACCGGGAGGAGTCAAATTCACTCTGTCATAGTAAAATCTACTCTTCCAGAGTTAGGACCTGGCTTAACACAGAAAATTGTACCAGATGGATGCTCTTATACCGGAGTAAAGAGCACGGCTAGTGCGGCAGGTTTGGGTTATTTGGCCAGAGAGAAGAGTACCTGCCAGATGTCTAGAGGTTGCCGTGCGGAGTATTTGGGGAGGGATCTCAGGCAGGGTATGATGATGGATGGGAGACAGAGAGGACCTGTGACCTAGCAGCTCTAAAGCCGCGTTAGCGATGGAGGCAGCAGCTCGGCTGGATAACACGTGTGGCCCTGATAACAATGGTTCTTCAATCTGGCTGCTAATAACAAACGGTCTTTAACAAGCAGCTGTGTCATTACGGGGTCATTAAAGCCACTAAGGAGAATGCACACAGTCACACACACACACACACACACACACACACACACCCACACAGTCACACACACACACACACACACACCCACACACACACACACACTCACTCACAGTCACACACACACACACACAGTCACACACACTCTCACACACACCCACCCACACACACACACACACACACACTGGAGGGCCACTCAAAGTAACACTGCCCTACTGCAGATGATGCTTGTGGGGGTGGCGCAAAATACCCCATAGGTGGGTTACGGGCCACACGAGGAAACACACAGAAGCCAAATCTGTCCCAGAGCCGCCCGTGGAGAGCTGTACTGTGTGACCTGACAGATAAATCTAAACCTATTCCCTACACACATCACTGGGGGGGGGGGGGGGTGAGGGGTGTGGGGGGTCGGGAGGGAGGGAGGGTAAGGGAGAAAGCCAAAACTTCACCATAACGTGCACGAGAGGCCCCCAGAGCTCCGCATCTGGTCGGGATTAAAGCCGTGTCAATAAAACGTTGTGGTGCGTTAATATATCTCACAACAAACGACGGTTATCTATTTTAAAAAAAAAAGGGCTCACATGCAAACATTTAAAAAAAAAGAAGAATGACATCACTCTGCATGAGGTTCCACCACAGATTCCCTTAAAAGGTTCGAGCAGCCTCGTGGGGAACGAACACACGCAGGACGCCGCTCACATATTCTCACAGCGGTTGGGTATCGCTACGGCGTCAAACAAATCGCGCGAACCCTCCGCTTCGTTCTCCTCGTTTGAGCAACTACAGAAACGCCAGGAATAATCTCAGGGACAGAAACAACACCAGGGTGTGTGTTTGGAGAGGAGCTGATAGGTAGCGGTCGTTGTTTAAAGTAACGCTTTCTGTGGGCACGGGCAGAAGCCTGATTGTGCTCCCGAACGGCGAAGCATTCCTCCAAGGTCGGCTTCCACGATAGAACACAGCTGTTCCCGCTTTCTGCTCCCACAGAGGAAGGTGGAGACCTGACCTAAAAATTCATCCTGATTAATGGGCCCTGTACCCCACTGACACGCGCGGTTTTTTTTAGGAGGGGGGGGGCGCCGTGTGGAAGGGAACCAACGAGCCTGCTTGCTTGTTGGCCGCATGCTACGGTGCGCCGCGGGACGCTGATGGCGGATGCTATCGATGATGGTGAAATGCTAACGTGGATGAACAGGGTGTACATTTACTTATGATTTTTTTTTTTGAGGGGAGGGGGGGGGGGAGAGAGCGAGAGAGAGAGAGAGTTTAGTTTTAACACACCTTTATCATAACTATACACCACAACAAAAAAACACAAGGCACAATAAACCATCAACCCCCACACATTACAAGGAAGGAAAAAAGAGTAAGACAGAGAGGGAGAGGGAGAGGGAGAGAGAGCAAAAGAGGATAGAAACAGAGAGAGAGATTTCAAAATAATAATAAAGGAGAGAGAGAGAGAGAGTTGTGACCCTTGATCATTAATTATTATGAAAAACTGTCAATTGCTTTTATTATTATTATTCTCCATCTAATAATTATCTTCTTAAGCATTTGCATGTACTTGTTATGTGTGTATTTGTTTATAAGTCATGACATACTGTACTGTATTTGATGTACATAATAATGCATTTTTTAGTGAAGCTTTGGCAAAGTACATATACTTAAATATATCATGCCAACACAGCATGTTTTCATTTGAATTTGAGAGAGAAGAAAGAGAGAGAGACAGAGAGACAGAAAGAGGGAGTGGGGGAAGAGAGTGAGTGAGAGAAAGACAGAATTCTCTCACCTTTCCACATTTTCACAACATTGGCATGGAACGTGACAATGCCATGTACTGTTATAGAAATGCTGTGAAAAGTATTGTGCTTTTGACTTCAACCCCAGCTCTCCTTGTTCTTAAATAAAAGTGATCCAAACCACAGAGCACTGGTCCCCATAATCCTAACAACATAGTCTCAGCTGATCTTCTTTATTTCTGGTGCAACTCAAAAGGCAAAAACCATGAAAAAAAATACGATGCATTGTACAACATGGATCAAATAAGAGATGGCTTCTGTCAGGCCTTATAAATGATGCTACTCATACCAATAATTTTTGCTCATTATGTCTTTCATAAAAAAAGAAATATTTCACAACAGTATTTATTTCCCCCAGAGAGGTGACCAATCACAGAAAACAATTGCGCTTTTTATTTATGCATTTTTTTGTTTGCTTACCAAGAGCATCTATCATGAAGTGAATTCATTTTTTAAAAACACATCATTTCCCCCCCTACACATTCTCAGCTTGTATGACTGAATAATTACTGGAATAATTCAAGGTTTGGCAGCATGTAGCTTGTCCAAGATCAGCATAATATAGCAGCAGAATTCTGCCGCTGCAACTTTATAGCCTGGTGGTCCCACTGAAACCAATTCATAACAGTGACGTTCGCCCAAAAACACTGCAGGCTCGCTGACTAGCGCCCTGGAGACACCCCCCTTTTTCTAGTCTGACTGACATCAGCAGTACTGCTGACTGCACCGACTGCACTCGAGGAAGGGGGGGGGGGGTATTAAAGGTGGGAAAGGTGGGTTTAAAGGCAGGACTGTAAGCGCAATGGATTCTGGGAATCCGAGTTTCAGACTGTGGGAGGGAGGGCATTTCAGAATCCAGGGCACCCCCTGGAAAACACAGTGAGAGTAAACTACAGAGCAGGGATTGATGGGATATCGAGTGTTAGAGGAGCCATAGTCAGTGACGGTTTTTTTTTCCTGGGTGGTGCGATGGAGCACTTTGTATGTTGGTTGTACAATTTTGTCGGTCATTCAGTTTGACAGGGATCCCGTGAAGAACACGTAGGACAGGAGTGAGGTTGCCCTGAGACCTGGTGAGTTGGTGTTGGTGAGTCTGGGTTGCAGACCTCTGCACCTTTTGAGAGCTTATTGAGTATGTTGGACCACATACCATAGAACAGTGAACTGCTATAGTCCAGATGGCTATTGACTGCAGAATGTGTGTGTGTAGACCAGCACCGAACACCTGACTGTATAGCTGAATTGAACCATCATTAGTGCTATTTCTTTCCCCCATGCAGTCTTGCTGCTGGATCTAATTCCCTCACAGCGATGCCACACTGCAGATTCAGAGTCCACTGCCTCTCAGCTCTGGTCCTGGAAAGAGGCATTTATTATTATTCTTCTTCGTGTCCATCCAGGGACGGATGCTCCGATTTTAAGCAACTGTTGTTTCCCACCAACCCCTTTTCCGTTCCACTTGCAGGAGAGCAGGCGGTTGAAAGAAAGCAGGAAATCGTGTTGGAGGTGCAGGATGAGAGAGGGGTTAGCCCCTAACGCACACACACTGAGACACCACCCCAGGAAAATTTGCCATTATAGTCCACGGCATGGAAGCACATGGTTACTGTTACTATATTTCAGCTTCTTGCTAATGAGCCAGGACAAATTCGACAAGGCTCAGATAAGACAGGCTGATCCTAATCTGGACACTTAATTTTGAAACATGAAGGACACTACAAAACCTGAAATTTACACAAGTAAATATTAGCACATATATTTTATAAACATATGCATCCAAATCACAATTTTAAACTGGAGCAGATCAGTAATGTACCTTTTTAAAACATGAGTAATACACCGTGTATGATGTGACATTGCCTGGTGCAAACTGTTTATGTAGCCTGTAACATTAGCAGGGGACAATGTCATATAACAAGGCTATTTTAGGCGTTGAAAAGCTGAAACTAGTATTTAAAAAACAAAATAAACAACAAAGCATATAACTGATTAACCTATGTTAACAGAACCTCCGCTGTAATTGTTCTGGCAAATGGACCACATATTATGAATTACAAAGGGAAATTAATTTTCCACTCCTCAATTTCTCAAAAGAAATCCTGGAAATAATTGGGCGTGTTTGTTCTGGCATTCCTTTGGACCCTTGTAATAGCTTAGGCTATAATTATCCCCATGATAGTGATATTTATTAAAGAAATGTATTTACAAACATCCGAACCCGCTACGCAAAAGATACGGAAGCTAAAACAATACTTTGCGATAGCAGGTCTTTGTCCGAAAACCATTCCCCTTCAGTATAGCTTGGTGGCACCAAAGTCTACGAGAATAACCAGCGATCTTTTCTTCTTTCTTCTCTCTTTTCTCCTCGGATCCCTCTTTTTTTTGTATGGCGCTCCACGTGTTGAATAAATTAGCAACCCAAATCGGAGCAGGGGGGACGGCCTTGTTGTGGCGTCGGGTTTCACTCGAAGAGGTGCAGGGAGCCGGTCGCGCGGCGAGGCAAACCTCTACTGGATGCTGAGGAGTGACAGTGCTCACGAGCTCGTGTCAGTGGAGCGGGATAAGACAAGGACGGAGACGCTCGCGCTAAATATTGGCCGCTATAGACGCAAGGAGAGGGAGAAATAAAACAATTGCATGGTTAACACGCGTCTACCAGACAGAAGAAAGGAAGGACAACTGAAAGGAGCGAATAACGGGAGAAAAAAACCTTAGGTTTAACCTGAAACAGATCGCTTCTTTGAAATAAGGATAAAACATTTTTTTTTCTCAACCCTGGATATAATGTGAGGCACCACCCGTGCATTCATATTTATTGAACGCTTTTTGGATTGTTCTGCAGTGGGCAAAGGAATTGGAAATAATTCTGTTTACAAATAGGTGTTTTTTTCGGGGGATAACGGACACATCCACAAAGACCTGGAGCGGTAACAGATGAACGTAAGTGCTGATCCCCGGTCACTGATTTTCACGTGCGCCGTAACCCCCCTCTTGGGTCTCTTGTCAAACGTTGTCATAATAATCAATAGAAACCATTGCACTCGAGCGGTGTCACGCTCAAGGTGTGTATGTCTGTGCAAGGGTATGCTCTCTAACTCTCCTTTTCATGGGGTGTGTATGTGTGTGTGTATGTGGGGATGCTCGTATTGATAACGTCACTGGCAACCGCTGCAGGCTGATGTGTGCATTCATACACCTCTGCGCATTTTTTAATAGAGCCGTGTGAATGGATTTTTCGATTAATGCTGCATTATAGGTTGGGATAAATGTGTGATTTGTTCTTTTTTTTCTTTCTTTTTATGGTTGCAGCCGTGGCAATGGTTAAACTCGCGTGAGCGGTTGAGATAATGACTCTGGTGGTAGTCGTAAAATGAAAGGCTCGCTAACGTGTGGGGACTTATTGTAGCCTACATTCGGTGTGCTGTAATCGAAGCTCCCGTGCGCTATCGGGTTGAGCGCCTCACGCACCCTGACAAAGAAAATCAGGGGGACCAGCGATTAATCACAAAGCTCGGTGTTTTTTTTTTTCCGATGTATTTTGTATTGGTCTCAATGATGCAAAACAGTTCCCATCCATGTACTTGGGTCTTTATTAAACCATGTTATAGGCTACTACCCTTCCTACTGCTCGCTGCACTACATAGCTGAATGATGCTCCGCGAATCTTGCACGTTACAGTTTTCCCCGTTTGTTGTCTTCCGTTTCATTTCAGTTTATAGTGTAGAATGTTGTAATAACGGAATCTCACATATGTCTCTGTTTTAAATAATAGCCCTTTAGTTCATAAAAGAGATTAGCTAAATTATACCATATGACGCATATGTATCATACTATAACTTGGTATTAGAATAATCCCTTATAATCAAGGATGATTGTCAAAATGAGTTTTTATGGCGTGCAAGTAATTTGCGATAAATTCCAGATGTACCAAATAAAAACGTCTTGTACGGTGAAGAATAAATGGGGAAAATAAGGCCTCACTGTCAATCTAGACGGCTTCCCCCCCCCTTCCAGAACGGCATAGTCTAATTTGCATTTTCTGAAAGGAGAACGAATGAATCCCCGGTCTTGCTGCGTTACATTATTTAAAGCGGCACAAGTTCAGAGTCGCTGCGGCGCGCGCGGGCGGATAGGTTTCACATGGAGTGGCGAGACGCGCACTCGCCTGAAAACCGACCCTCTGGTTTTTTTTTTTTTTTAAACCAAACCATATGTTGGACTTCGCGCTTGATCAAGGTGTTTTCTGCGGGAGGCAATACGAAAGCGAGGCGGTGTTGAGTAATCTTAACTCCAACACTTTCTTACAAAACGTCCTGCGGGATTAATCTTCCTAATAACACGTTCTCTTGGTTGGACCACATAGTTTAGGAGTGCATGAGCAGCACTGTCAGCAATTACGTCTCGGGAGCAAAATATCATCCAGCTCACGGAGCGATAATGACTTTGGTGCACGCCAGCTAAATTACTAACTGCGATCCACTAAAGGGTGCCTAGTGGCTCGGTTTGTTTAGCCGGGCCGCTCAGATCCGAACAGATGTGGTGAGTGTTCCAGCGACGGTTGCCAAACATGTAGTCTACTTTGCTGTGACACACTTCGCTGGCATCTGGAGACACCAGGGTCAGCCTGGACGTGGCAGCTTGTGCAACAGGGATTAAATCTTCTGACGGTTTTGAGTGGCCAACCACTCCCCACAGCAAAGGGTACAATTAGCCTACATTAGCTAAATAATCACCTTCCTAATTTACATAAGCTGAGTCCCCAGACGTTCCTGCATTTTCCGCACCTCAGTGCTTGCGGACCCCAAACGCCAGGGAGCCACACGCTTGACTCACCATTTCCAGCAGAACCACATTGTCTCCTTCGGGGCTCTTAAACATTTTCACCAACGGATTTGTGTTTTCCCAAGAGTTCGGCGCGATCCCCTTTCAATAAAGGATCAAAGAATGACCTTCAATCTTTGTTTACAAATTGGTGCACTCGGCATTGTCGGCAGGGCTGTGTAAAAATAAAAGGCGTTTCATGGAGATGTGGCGTTGAACGTCTGTGCTGATTGCAGGGCGCAGAATAAACAACCAGTGCCAGAGGTGTGGGCAAGCAAAGATATACAGGATATTACTCTGCCGGTTCTCTGCAGGTGATTGGCTAAGTGAGCATCATCGACTGCTTGCTCAAGTTGCGAAATGGATGGCCAGTTCGCACATTAGCCAAGCAAATTGGAGAGAGCTCTTTATGGGGGGGGGGTGAGTGTAGTACTCCAGGGGTACTGAAATCTGGCTCTGGAGGCCAGTAATGCAGGTTTTCCTTTCTACCTGGTGGTTAATTGATTGATTGATGCCTCTGACTGGTCAGGGATTAAACTCGCCTGGTGTCTCAGGTTTAAATCAGTCCTGATTAGAGGGGGAAGAATGAAAACCAGCAGCCCAGCTGCCCTTCAGGGCCGTGTTTGAGTATTTGAGTTTTGTCATTGATTGGCCGAAGACTATGTTGGCCCAGGTGTAAACCAGTCCTTGATTGGAGGGTAAGAACCAGCAGCCAACTTGCTTCCAGGACCAGGGGCTCATTCCAGTTACTTATTTTATCAGTTCTGGTCACCTTGGTCCTCGCCTGACCCCGAAATCCATTGAGTTCCACCATCTTTAAGGAGTATACCACTACGTTAAATGCTCCTTGAAGGAGCTAGGAGTGACGGGCTAGGAGGCTCCTGGAGGATGCTTGAGCAAGGAAACACAAGTGAGTCGTTTGCAGAGGTTTTTTTTGTAACATGTGACATATGAATGATCAACCTGTGGATCCACTTCTCCCCATCTGTAATGGACGTGGCTTCAAAGTGACGCTTGACTGAACAAGAACATTTCATGTTTCCTAGATTCCTCCTTCCTCGCGTCCTTTCCTCGCATCCTTTGTTGTGTGGAGCTGAGGAACGAGGAAAGGTTGCAAGGGGTGAGAACAAAGTATTGGAATGAGCCCCAGATTTGGGTATGCTTGCTTGAGTGTCTCTGCTAATTGAATAATTAAGGCTGTCTCACAGTAGTTGGCAGGAAATTGGCATGAATTCTCAAACGGGATCAGTGCTCATTATGCAGCTGTGAAGCAGTGTAAACTCATAAGATGGGGATACTCAAACCTGGTCCTCAAGGTGCTGCTGGCTTTCATTCTTCCCCTCTAATTAGGACTGATTTAAATGTGGGACACCAGGTGAGTTATATCTCTGGCCAATCACTGACATTGATCAATCAATATAACTATCAGATAGAAAAGAGAACCAGCAGTATGATGGACCTCAAGGGACATATTTGAGTATCCCTGTAATAAGGTGCTTGGACCCTTTTCATGTTTTAAGAGTGAATTTGTGGACAGAATGACAACCCCTATTCAGTCTGATCATTTACAATGATCACTTACCACAATTGATAATTTATCTGTTATATGTAGGTTGTTTTGCTGATCTTTAAGTTGTGTCTGAGTACCAATACCAGGTATAGTATATCAAGTACAAATCCGGGATGGTTACACCATGTGCAGGTTTTTTTTTTTTTTTGTGCTTTTTTTCAATCAGCATACAATTAAGTCCTTGAGAACAAGGTGTGTGGATTCTTTAGCCAATAAACAACTTGAATGGATCACTGGTCTTGAGATGCCCCAAAAAACCAGCAGGCACTTGCTGACCAGGGCTGGGGTTTGACACCCAGGGTCTAAGAATACTGAAGTGACCTCATTGCCTTTGCGCACCACTCTGGCCAAAAAATAGCTTTCACATAATAGGGCTAATCATGTCAGGGGCTGTTTCTTCCTGAAGTTTTTTTTTTTTTTGACTGGGAAGTTGAAATGCACGCACAACTGTCGGAAAGTGACTCACACACCCACACACACGCACACACAAACGCACACGCACACACACCATTGAAATGTGTTGCAGACACAATCGACCGTGAGACTCAGAAGTGGAAGGAAAGCAGATCAAACAGTGTCATTGTTTAAAGGGGTTTTTTTTGTTTTTCGTTTCGAGCGAATGGAGAATGGAGGCGTTGAGATTAGCACTGACCTCTCTCCGAACCTCTCGTGCGCTACGGACTCCTGGCGGGTCAGAGTGTATTGGTAAAATGGCTCTCCAACGATGTGAAATAATTCATCGGCGATTAAAGAACTGTGCAGTGAATCGGGCCTTTATTCTACAGGCACGAAACACCGGTCGTGACGATGCTTCCTGAACACTGAGCATTCCGTTTTAACAAGTCTGTTATTGAGTTAGGTTGTTCGCTCTCACTGTCGGAGAAGCGGAATTCGCGGATAACGTGAAGGCATTTGCTATATTCTGAAAATCTAATGTTTAATATTATGAGGAATTGCGTAATTATTAATATTTTAATTTCAGACAAATGGGGTTCTCATTAGCTCTAATTATATTCACGTTTCGGATGTGTGCTCTTAACATTAGTTGGTTTGTTGCTGCCATTTGCATTTGTGTGCAGGACAGCAAGGTAAAAGCTCTTCATGGTTTTGATGTCCGTTTTTCCTTTTATTTTATTTATTTATTTATTTTTACAAGTTTAGAGTCTAGCCCTATCATTCTGACTATTGTTTGTGTTATTGGCAAGGAAAGGAAACATTTAAAGCACGAACCATTATTCTATTATTTGTCAGGCGAACGTAAATTGTCACATTCACGGAGAAAGCCAAAGTCTGACTCAGAAGTGATTTTTCCTTTTATTCCAAAGGATGATACCATAAGAATGTCCCGTTCCAGGAATGACGGTGTTTCCAGAAACTTCCCCCCCGACCGGCCAGGACGAGTGCGTGCCGCCTCACGCAGAGCTCTTGCGTTTTAATCTCGACGAACCGACAGGAAATCGCCGACCAACAAATCAAAAAGCGGTATCAAACGGCGAGCGTCGTTTCACCTACCCAAAGGTCGAAGTCGTCCCAGCCAGCGATATGAACCGCGTCTTCCGTAGCCAGTTAAACGGCTGGGGACCGCTGGCGGCCCCGGCCCCGGTCCCGGTCCCGGAGTACTCAGACCTGGCTAACGGCTCTCCGCAGACCTTCTAGAATGATCTGTCTCTGGCTGCGGTCCGGGGCGAACAGACTGTGCGCTGTTTTGGATCAGGTGCTCTGGTGACGTTTGGGACGCCAACCGAAGGCCCCCGGACCTGTGTTCCTCGTTAAAAAGGTGTTTTTACCGACGGAGGTTTGGGCAGCAGGACAGAGCCTTTGGGTTACAGCAGAGTGAGTGCATGTCTAGGAGTCAGGGATTGGGTGAATGTACTTTACTATGGTGGGACGGACATAACTTATAATCTCAGCATGGCCTGAGATTCGGCCTCTGTTATTAAGTAGTGTGTGTGTAGATGGGCTGGGAGGCCCTGGATGGGAAGCTTTGACTGTCTTTGGCAATGGCCAGAAAGAAACTCAAGTCTGTAGTGACTGTTTCCCCTGTCGCCCTTAACTTTCCCCTCCACATGTCTAAGTCCTCACGGATGAGTCTACCTTTTAAAAAAAAACCGTAATAAACGGCAGCCGTTTGGGCTTTAGCGTTAGCATTTTCCGCTCGCAAATTTTCAGGAAATGCCATTAAAGACAGTCCCTTTCTCTCCTTTGATAGAGACCTCCATTTTTTGAATACTGCTTTCTGGAAACTCACAAGGACTCAGAGTGATGTACCTGTAGCAGTAGTAGCTGGAGGCCTGTTCTGCGTCTTTGACCATGATCGCGGGTACCAGACGTAGGACTGTCCCGTCAAATTAATGGGGTGTCTAGGTGCCTTTAACGGGGGATACCCAAGGTGTGATGTCACGGCGGGTCAGGTGACGGGGCTGCTGGGAAGGGCATTAACTGTAAAAGTTTTAAATGTTCAGCAGTTCTCTAACCACCACAGAGAGCAGGTATTCTTATTTATATATATATATATATATATATATATATATATATATATATATATAGTGAGTGAGAGAGTGAAAACAATATTGACGTTGTCAGCCTCGTCGAACGTGCTCCCTACTCCTTTCCCTGTTTGCTCCCGAAGTCTCCTCCTCTCCCATATGGAAAATGCAGGTGCTTATAATGTACGGATCTCCCCGATCTCTCTCTTTTTTATGGGGAAAGATTTATTTTTCTCTTTTTTTTATTACTCAGAAAAGCCATTAAGGCTGTAGTTCCCTTAGAGGGGTTTGTGGCTAGCTGGAGTATGGTTGTCTGGAAAAAAAAGGGGGGGTGAGGGGGGGGGGGGTCATCGTCATGAAGATTGCAACTGATGGCGGGGGGTTATGGTTGTTTTGGGGGTGTGCAATAATCGGTCCAAAATCTGTGCACTAAAGATTTTAAATTTGCCTATATTAAACTTCCCATTTGACGTGCTACAAACAAGGGGTTGGGGGTTCACCGGGGTCCAAGAGATGTTTGTGAACCCTTTGAACCCCCTCTGGATCCACCAGTGATATGTGCTGTTGGTGTTTTTTTTTTTTGCCATATGTTTAAAACATTACATTTCCATATCTGAACTTTCCTTACATTCACGTTAATGAAGGGGTAGGTCACCCAAAATGCGTTCCCTCGTTAAGCAGGCAGGGGCTTGTAAATTTTGGGAACCCCTGCGTTATAGAACTGTGATCTGTACTCTGGAGCTGTCGCAAATTCCTCTCCACTCCACTTGATGGTAAAAGTAAAATTTATTATTTTTACACTCCTATATTGCCACAAACTCCATAAAGTTCCTGTAAAATTATAGGTTGAAATGTATTTATTTTACATTCTATATAATTTGATACCTTACCCCCATATATTATTAACACATGTGATATAGAAAAAGCAGCCAGTTCTTTTATTTATATATAAAAAAAGAAGTGTTTGGCCACTATGGTACTTCTGTACGAGCTGCTTATTTGAAATGTTTTAAATTCATTTATGTGTCCCCATCCTGCATCGCTGACCCATTTTTGTTGGTTGCCGAATGTCAATGTTACCGCGTGCACTGAATGCCACCCAGGATCATTTCCTGCACACTGTGCAAATTCCGCGTTGCGTATTCGCGCCCGTTAAGTTATTGAGATCTCTCCGAGAAAGCCGGTTCTGTCGGGTCTTGCTGGAGCGGGTTCGTTCTTGGCGGTGCAGAGGTGAAACCGGGGACTCGATCCGTAATCGAAGAAATGGAACCTGAGAACGCAGAATGCGTACAGTACGCACTGCGGGTTCTTGCCCTGCTGCACGCGCGGCTGCTCTCTCTGCGCTGCTGCTCACTGCCCTGCTGCTCTCTGCGCGGCTGCTCTCTGCGCTGCTGCTCTCTGCGCGGCTGCTCTCTGCGCGGCTGCTCTCTGCGCTGCTGCTCTCTGCGCTGCTGCTCTCTGCGCTGCTGCTCTCTGCGCGGCTGCTCTCTGCGCTGCTGCTCTCTGCGCTGCTCTGGTGTGGGGAAGCGAGAGGTGGGAGGGAGAGTCTCCGTTTCAGCCACGCGAACCTCTTTCTGTCTCCTCCTGGTGTGTTTTTTTTTAATTTTTCATTTTTTATTAACGATGATGTAAGGGATGATATCATCAGCTGGTGGCGCTTCACGCTTTGACTTGGACACGGTACATAAGCGAACATACGAGGGACAGGGTGGGGGGGTGTTGGGTGTCCAGGGTTGTACCCTCACGCAAAAGGAATACACTGCAGTACATAAAAATAGAATATATTATTGGAATTATAAAAATAAATAAAAAACAGGCACATTGGATGCCTGTTCCATTTCCTTAAGGCGTGGGTTTCCTGACTGAGCCCCCTGAGCGGGAAGTTGAGAAGATGTCAGGCCCCGTGTTATTCCAGCGCCCCCGTTGAGTCACGTCATGTGATTGCGAGCCCGGTAGCTGCCGCTCATCTCAGGGGCCCGATTGCTTTTCCTCTGTACAGCCCCCCCCCCCCCCCCCACAATGGACTTTTTTTTCCCTTTAACCGTCACCGCCCCACCCCGAATCTCTCTGCCCCCCACTGGGGTACATGAACTGGGAGAATGAAAGAGGCTGCCCGCTGTTTGCTCAAATTCTTCTCATTCTCAATTCTTGTCATTGTGAGAATGTCCAGTCAGAGGAAATCTGTTGACGCTCCTGCCTCCTGCCCTGAGGATGCTGCATTGGGTTTTGAATGTCCCTCTGTCCCTGCCTGTCCTGTCCTGTCCTTGTCACATCGGCTCTATAAAGCATACGATCACATATATGATTAGAAGGTTCTCAACGGAACATTCTAATGGTGATGTAACAATCACTACTGGTAATGGAAAGCAATGCGGTTCTAGAACACTGACTTTTGCAAATTTTGAAAAAACAAGAACATTCCAAATAACTTACTCTTCAAAGAGGCAGCTTGTGGAAACTGAGGCTCTTTGGTGAATCGAGTGTCTCGCTGGAGTAACTGAAACCTTTGGCCTCTTTGCCTGCCTCTGAAGCAGAGAATCCAGTGGAGTTATCTCGGCTGGAATCTCAACCTTGATTCCCAGAGTTGTCCACTGGTCCAGACAAACTTTCGGTGGCTTATTGCTTCTGGTGTTTATGTGAAGGACCGACTTTCCTCTCCGACACAAACATTTAAAGTAAGCCTTTTAGCCAAAGACAAAGCTTATTGTGAAATTGACAAGGCAATTGGATGGATTGGATGGATTTAAATTTGCCAGTAAGCTGTATTTAAACTTTTTCTCATTTTGCTTAAAAAAGTAATAATGTATTTAGATGGTCTTTGCTTATTCTCATTCCGAGATGTTTATTTATTTATTTTCTTGGGGGGGGGGGGGGGGGGGGGGGTGGTAATGCATTTTGACTTGCTTTGTTACGCCTTTGCCTTGATTGTCTCCTATGTATTAATAAACGTTGAACTAGAGCAATGTTGTTATACGATACGCGCCCATGGAACATTTTCTGGAAGCAGTGGTACCATCTGGAAATATTTCAAGCCCAAAAAAAAAAACCCCCCAAAAAAAGCACGTAATGTTGATAACATTTCCTCATCGCCCCAACCGATCCTGTTTGCTGTTCTCCGTTTCACTGGATGGCAAGGATGAAATCAACTGCTATTTGCGGGAAATGGGAAGAAGGATAAAAAAGACGAATGTCAAAAATACATTGAGGAGGAGGAGCCAACCGCTTGGTGGGCGTGTCTCCTGCCCTCCTTAGACCTGCTGTACGTGTAATGGGGTTTGACAGGCGCTGTTATGCTGGGTTGTTTTGCACTAATTTTCTAACCATGTTAGAACACTGGCAGCGATCTGGGGGAATGTGAGCAGCGAATGAGGGGAGATGGCAGCTGTGTTTTTTTCTCTTCATGTTTCGACCAATGGCTTTTGATTTGTGCCGGTAGCTGGGGCCCCACTCACCACACCCGACCCCCCATCCCCCCCATTCACCCCCCACCTCCCCCTCCGCACAGACTGTATGCCGCAGACCTGAAAACAGTACTTACTCACAGGATACCCAAACCTGAGAGAAGATTTTTAAGCCTTTAGTTTAAGATATGATGTCACAAATATATGATACGAATGTTCGTAGCTGAACATTCTAATGCTGATGGAACAATCGCTACCCTGGTGATTGAAAGCAATGGTGTTCTAGAACACTGACTTTTGAAATTTTGAATTTTTGAATTCAAACAACCAAAACATTCCAAAAAACCGACTCTTTACAGGTTTAAAAGAGCTGACAAGAGCTTCCATAACAACGTTATGTTTTGTAGGTTTTTTGTTTTTTTAAAGACCAAAGTCTTCTGAAAGCAGATGTTGGCTTGGCTTAAGAAGTGGCATCCATACTTTCGTTTTTTTCTTTTCTTTTTTTGTACATTTACCCTAAATAAATATTCACCACTTGTTGTTTCTTTGACCTGGAGCCGCAGGGTTAGAATCCCAGCCCAGTTGGAGCTCCTGCAAGCTCTGTTGGAGGCGAGCAGGTTTTTTGGGACATGCCTTTCCAAAACATACAGTGTCCCAGTAGCGACAGGGTTTTTTTTTTTTTTTTTTTTTAAACGGTCGCTACACAGCTTGGAAACCGCAGACCTCTTTTAATCTTCCTCCTGCAGGACAAAAGGTTGCTCATGTGAGCTGTTGCATCATTTATGATAACCTGTGTGTGGCCCTGGGAACTGATCTGAACGTCGCACACTCACACAACCTCTTGGAGACCTCCTCATTTGGAGAAATGGGCCTCTGTTCACCATGCATGGAAGGGAAGGAGTCCATTCCAGTTCCTTGTAAGTTACAGTCAATTTCAGAAATAAACCGAATCATTTGTTTTAAAAAAATATGTTAAAAACTCACAGAACATTCTAAGTTCATTATTGAATTTCGGGTTTTCCCTAACTGACTGAGCTGTAATGGAACTGCAGCCAATCCTGGTGGTAGCGCTGAAAATTCCAAAGCTGGTCATCTCAGATCATCGAATAGAAAGAGGCCGGTTGTTCTCACTGACCTATCGGCTCGAGCTCCTGACCGCACGGTAGATTCTGTAGATCCCGACGCCCGGCGAGTCTCGAATCCTCTCACCTTTCCCGCTTTCGCTAAATTAAGGGGTCACTCTCCTAAGTGGCAGCTGCGCCCCTTTATCCGGATAGCCGAGGTCTCCGGTGTCAGGCACGGAAAACCCTATAAAAACAAGCGGTGGTGGGGTGGGTGGGGGGCAAAGGGGGGGCGCAGCCGGCACAGGTGCCTGGGCTCAGACATCTGCGGGGGGGGGAGACCGGCGAGGTCACCCCATCCCGCCGCTCTGCGAGAGCGTGAGGTTCAGTGTCGGCGTGCGGGGGGCGAGCGCGGATTCCGATTCGCCGGCTAATCTGCGCGGTCAGCTCCTCCGTTCCTCTCCGTCCTCTTTGATCCCACAGCTATGCGAAGCCTCGCTTTTGCGTCTGGTACTGTATTACAGAACGGAACATCCACCGCCGCAGTGTTCCGCTTAACTCCGCCCCCCTGCGTTAATATTCATGAGACGCATCCATTTGGAATGTTTCAAATTCAGCAGTAATAAAGACAGTGGCCTGTATTCAATCAACGGTTGTCTTTAACTTTGTCTTAGAAGTAAATTCAAAGCTTGCACATCGTTTCTGCGCTGACTCAGCTTGGGGAGTTGGGTTTTAGTGATCGCTTGAACTATCCCAGAGGTCTGCAGCCCTTTTTCCTGGAGAGGCTCTGCTGGTTTTTGTTGTCACTCTGCACTTAATTAACCAATTAAAACTGTTTATTACACACTTAACTATCTTCGTCTGGTTAACTGGGTCTGAATTGGGTGCTGATTTTAAGGTGGAAACAAAAACCAGCAGAGTTTGTATCTCTCTGGGACCAGGGTCCCAGACTCCTGGACTATCCGAACTGCCTGTTTGTGCGGAAACTGTGTGCTTGTTAGTTAAAGGATGAATGCTGATTGAATCCAAGCCAGGATGCTCATATGGTGTTGAGCATCTGGTGTGTCTACAGAGTCTGTGGCATCAGTAAATACGCAACACTGCAGGCCGTCCCCCCCCCCCCTCCCCCTCATTATTTTTGGTTTCAGGGGATCGAGGCGAGGATGGAGCTGAGCTGGGTATTTTTTTGGGGGGAGGGGGGGAATGGTGTGGGGATGGTGGTACACCCCCTTGACTCCCGCAAGCACCCCCACCCCCTCAGCAGTGCTGGTCTGCACTGTATTCGTACAGCCATGACTAACGGGATGAGGGGCGAGGTGGGGGGTGGGGTGGGGGGGGGGGGGGGGGTTGGGTTGTTTTTTTTCCCCCCACATAATTAATATTGCATCAGGGCATTAACGTTGTTGAGCGAGGTAAGGGGAGCAGGGCTGCACACGTTGGGTTAGCGTTGGGTTAGAGCGGCTCTTCGTGACTTTATGTTGTTTGATTTGGCACCCGGCGAGTTCGGCCAGTTCCCAGGGCTCGCCTGCTAGATCCATTAGGGCCCGGGCTGTGCAGGGAGGGGGGGGGGTGGGAGGGGGGTGGATTTGGGGAGCAGGGGGGGGAACGGCTTTTCCCGATGCCCTAGCAGAGCTGACCTTGGAGTCTTTACCTCTTTACGTCTTTTGAAAAAACAAGTGGAGGCACAGCCCCCTTCCTGGATCGCACATAAAGTACATCTTTTTTTTCTCTCCCTGGAAACGGCTTCCGTCAAGAAAAAAAACATAACCAAAAAACAGAACCCAAAATAAAAGACCCTCGCCAAAAACCAGAACACCCCCCCCCCCTCCAAAAAAAAAAAGAAAAACAGAACCCCCAAAAAAGTGAACTCTCTGAGGAGATATGTACCCGGTTTCGGATCTTTGAGAATGTCACTGTGTATGGAGTGTACAGAGCTACTGTAGAGCTGCTTTTGAGATTTGAACTTGGGGTAGGGTGAGGGGGTGGGGGGTGGAGGGGGGGTGGGGTTGGAGGGCTTTGTGCTTCTACTGTGAGGCACAGTGACAGCGCAGAGACATAAGCGGAGACATTTATAGGTTGTAGGTGATCACTATAAACTTTGTAAAATTGGTACTCTTATTTTAATGTGGCATCCTCGCCTTCTGTGCATGTTTGTGTGTGTGTGTGTGTGTGTGTGTGTGTTTTGGGTGTGTGTTTTGGGTGTGCATGTTGTGTGTGTGTGTGTGTGCGCATGTGTGTGTGTGTGTGTGTGCACGTGTGTGTGTGTGTGTTTGTGGTGCTGAGTTTAGGAACGGGCAGGGCAGTTCATTGTCAGTGATCCTTTTCTCGAAAGGGTTTAACTTTCAGAGGATAGTGATTATGTAAAAAAACAAACATACATATCTATATTTAGGAACTGAACAATTTTGTTTAATGTGCAATGTTCTGCTGTACTCATTGATTTTATGGGTGAAAACCGCCATTGCTCATATTTCAGTTTGAATTATTGCATCTGATAACTGAGGCATATTTTTAAAGCTTGGATTTATGTATTTAAAAAAAATAAGTTTTCAGGGAGTGTCTAGGATACTCAAATCACCACAAGAGGGAGCATAGCAAAGCAGCTTTTCTCTAAAGTCATGCAACTTTTTTCAGACGTTTTAAATAGGAGTTCACGTGCTGTTTATTCCAACCAGCTTACACATTTTTTTGTTTTGTTTTGTAAGACTCCAATGGTAAAATTAGCATCGTTTTTCTCAGCCTTGCGAGATGTTTGTATAAGCCTCTTTTGTTCAGAGTTTTGTAATTGCAAACAGCTTTGAAACAGCTTTTCAATATCTATGATAATGCTATCGACGGTGATAAAGTGTAACTGCGTTTGAGTCTGGTAATTTAAAAAAACGCAGTTTCTCGGTGTCCTCGCGACCAACCGTGAATTTAGTGCTTTGAAATGCACTGCAGATAACCGTAGATCAGGAAGCCGATAGTTTCTCCTGTACACTCATAAAAAAAAAAAAACAGAACATAGCGGTAATATATTGAAAGAATGTACATTATCTAGATCAGAAAAAATATAGAAATACTTGAGCAACTATACAAATTATTGTCGCCTTCACATGTTTCAGTATAAAATTTAAAACATTTCGAAAAGTTCGTTGCTGTGAAATGTATTCGCTGCATCTGGTCGTCTGCCCCCAATGAGCACTTCAGACTGCAGTACATTTTGTTTTTACGTGGTGAGGCCCTGGGTCCCCTTCTGGAAAAATAATATGCCGCTATGTATTGTAAATATGTACATTTAATATATATATATATAATTGTGAATACATTTCACAGCAGTGTGACAGGCTGTTTTGCAATATCTTCATTTTTTAAAATTTCAGTATCTGTTGCGTATCTTTCATGATAAGGAGGTGGCACCATATTGAACAGCACATGAATTGGGGCATCCCCCTCCCCTCCCTCAACCCCCCACCCACCCAATGAACATCAGTGTACTGAATCCCCCACCTGTCACACATTATTTTGGGGGAGGGGGGAGGGGGTGGATGGGGAACAACCCCTCTTTGTCAAATGACCGATGCGAGAGAGGCTGTCCCCCCCCCCCCCCCCCCCCCCCCCCCCCACCGAGTCGGCTGTCGGCTCCTAGCCTGTTAATATCCCCGTCCCCATCGAGACCCGTAAATATGTTTTAAAGTGTGAAGCTGTCGTGAGTCATCGCCTGGACGATGATTAGCAATCGTGTTGGGAGCGGTGAGGCGGTGGGGGGGCGTGTATGTCGAGGGGGGCGGGAATTTGGGGGAATTCTCTGTCTCTCCTCGCCCTCTCTCCACCCTCAGTTCCCCCGCCCACCCCCCTCATCCCCTTCTTTGCCTTCTTCCCTTCTTCGTCTCTCTTCTTAAAAAGAGACACCCCCCCAAACTCCCATCCCGTCAAATCCTTCATCTCAGAAGGCCGGAGTGCCGCTCCAGGTGCGCGGCTCGAACCGCGCGAGCATTTCATCTTGCGCTAACCGTGACGGACGCCCATTAGTTTATTTGTTATTCCGGGCTGCTGTGGAGCCGTAACTCCTCGTTCCAACGGTCGGATTTTAACCCCCCTAACGCGGACGGGGGCCGGGCCTCGGGTCCGAACCCAGGCCCCAGCAGTGCAGCTCAGGTGTATAAAGAGGGCAACGGGTCAGACAGGGAGATTTAGCCGCTTCGAGAAGATTTATAGGATGACGATATTGCTTTCAGGCTCTCCAAAAGTCTAAAGTGTTTACATCAATCGTCCCACATCGATACATATAGACTGTTCCTGCTTTTCACTGCTTTCTCATGCATGTTTTTTTTAACCCTGCCCACAAACACATACTTAAGGTGGCACCTGCTGAAGCCTCCTTTTCCAGGAACAGGGTTGGGCACCGATTCTCTGACTGAGTGAAGGCCAAATGCCTTCATACACACACACACACACGCGCACACACACTCACACACGCACACACGCACACACGCACACACACACACACACACACACACACACACACACACTTGCACGCACATTGACACACATGCACTACACGCATTCACCCTCATGCGCACACACACACACACACACACACACACAGACTCACATGAGCATGCATACACACACACACATGCAAATCATTCAGTCGAACACTGTACACTCGAATGCACACACACGCACACAGACTCACACATTGAACATGCACACAAGTTCACATCAGCACAGCACAAAAACTGACCTTGAGAGAGTCACTGACTAAACATTACAAATGTTGGAACTGGATTTTCTCTTCTCTTCTCTTTTTTTTTGAAGAGTGTGAAAGGAACTCTCAGATTAAAGCACCGATTAATTATTCAAACCAGTGAAGGTTCTGGGAAAAAAATGCTGCTCTTCCTTTTCTTGGCTCGATTTCACATTATCACAGGCGAAGCTACAGGGACAAGCACGGACCTCTGGGCCCGTCTCTCCGTTTAATCAAAACTGAGTATAAGTGCATTAAGAGCCTGCGCTCTGATGGGAGTTGAGGGAGCAGGAGAGGGATGAGGTATTTACTCTTTGAGGTGAGGGACTCCGAGCTGTCAGGAGGAGCGAGGGATTAGCTCGCTGTATTTAGACACGTGAAAGTGCGGAGAAAGTGTGCGTGCCTTCGCGTTTTCCGCCAGGGATCCGTCAAACGCGAAACCGCGGGGGCTAGGAGCTTGCGCAATAATTAATGTACCGCTCTTTTTTTCTTTTTTCCCCCCCCCCCATGCCGGAGAAGGATGGGTTTCTCCCGAGCGGCTACAGGCTGCTAAAATCTCACCGCACATTCCAGTTGTCTTTTCTGTTTCTTAATTGATTCCTTTTTTTCATGTGCTCGTCGTGTCCTTAAAGAATGTCTCACGCCTTGCTGTCTCTCTTTTTTTTTTAACCTACTTGCAGGCTTAAGAGGGAGCGGACGGTATGAGGACAGCATCTAAACGTTCGGGCGGGACGATGGCGGAAGGGCCGCGGAGACCGGGGTTCTGGGACGGGAGGAGGAGGAGGACGACGACGACGACGACGCCGCTGCTGCTGCTGCTGGCCGTCCTGGCCGCCCGCTGTCCCACGGTTTCGGGCACGCTGGAGCTGCAGCTGGACGAGGAGCAGCCGGCGGGCACCATCGTGGGCGACATCAGCGCGGGCCTGCCGCCCGGGGTGACGGCGTCGCTCTACTTCATCTCGGACCTCGACGGGACGGGCGTGGGCAGCGACCTGCACATCGACGAGACCACGGGCATCATCAAGACCGCCAAGGTCCTGGACCGGGAGGCCAGGGACCGCTACAGCTTCATCGCCGTCACCATGACCGGCGTGACCGTGGAGGTCACCGTGGTGGTCAACGACATCAACGACCACGCCCCGGAGTTTCCCCGGAAGAGGGTCGCCTTCAAGATCCCCGAGCAGACGGCGGTGGGCACCAGGTTCTCCCTGGACCCGGCATCGGACGCCGACGAGGACCGGCTGACCACCCAGGGGTACCTCATCAAGGACGGGAACATCGGGCAGGCCTTCCGGCTGGAGACCAAGAGAGGCGCCAACAAGATCCTGTACCTGGACCTGGTGGTCAACGCCGTCCTGGACAGGGAGAAACGGGCGTCCTACTCCCTGGTCCTGGAGGCCTTCGACGGGGGCTCCCCGAAGAAGACCGGGCAGATGGTCCTGGAAATCTCCGTCCAGGACATCAACGACCACGCCCCCGTCTTCAACCAGAGCCGCTACCACGCCTTCATCTCGGAGAACCTGCCGCTGGGCAGCAACATCCTGCAGGTGTTCGCGTCCGACGCGGACGAGGGGGACAACGGCCTGGTCCTGTACGAGATCAACCGGCGGCAGAGCGACCCCGAGCGCTACTTCGCGATCGAGCCTCGCTCCGGCGTCATCGCGCTGAACAAGCCGCTGGACTACGAGCAGCGCAAGGTCCACGAGCTGGTGGTGCAGGCCCGGGACAACGCCTCGCAGCCCGAGGTCACCAACGCCTTCGTCACCATCCACGTGCGCGACTTCAACGACAACCAGCCCACCATGACCATCATCTTCCTCAGCGAGGACGGCTCGCCCCGCATCTCCGAGGGCGCCCAGCCCGGCCAGTACGTGGCCCGGATCTCCGTCACCGACCCGGACTACGGCGAGTACTCCAACGTCAACGTGTCCCTGGAGGGCGGGGACGGGAAGTTCGCCCTCACCACCAAGGACAGCATCATCTACCTCATCTGCGTGGACCAGATCCTGGACCGCGAGGAGCGGGACTCGTACGAGCTGAGGGTCATGGCCACCGACGCCGGGACGCCCCCCCTCCGGGCGGAGTCCTCCTTCACCATCCAGGTGACGGACGTCAACGACAACCCGCCCCTCTTCGACCAGCAGGAGTACAAGCACGCCATCCCGGAGGTGGTCTACCCGGGGAGCTTCGTGCTCCAGGTCACCGCCCGGGACAAAGACCAGGGTCCCAACGGGGACGTCCGCTACAGCATCCTGCGGGACGCCGCGGGGGCCCGCTCCGACTGGTTCGCCATCGACCCCGAAACGGGGATCATCACCACCGCCGCCCAGCTGGATTACGAGACCGACCCCCGGCCCAGCGTCACCGTGGTGGCCACCGACGGCGGGCGGCCGCCCCTCTCCTCCACCGCCGTGGTCAAGGTCGTCCTGCAGGATGTAAACGACAACCAGCCCGTTTTCGGGAGCGACTCCTACAACGTGTCCATCAAGGAGGACACCTCTCCCGGGACCTGCTTCCTGGAGGTAGGACATGGCCTCTCTCTCTCTCTCTCTCTCTCACTCTCAATTTTTTCCTCTTTTCATGCCGATGTAAACTACTGAACTGGAAACAGCCCAGCTCTTGGGGCTGTATCGCTACGGGGTATGCCCTGCCAACCTGCGACTTGGCGGACGACATGCCTGTTTTATCCCAGTTATTCATAGTCCCCGTGCTTGCTTCTGTTTATGCATACCGAGGCTCAAATAGGCTAAGATATATTTTGTTACAAAATACGGAATACCTCCAAAAGAAATTGCATTAGATCGTTTTATTTTCGTTTACTTGGAAGCGCTCATCCGGAGCGGCTAACTAGCTAAGATTGTAAACATACGTGCAGCTGCCCTGGATTTTAAATGTAAACTATCATCACGATGGTGGAGGCGTATTGCTGAGGTTCGAAAGAACAAAAGAAAAGAAAAGAAGTAAGTTGAGTTGAGCAACCTGTGCTACATATGAAAGCCATACATGCTAACGCCTATTTCAAAAACACACTTCTGAAATGCTACCCGTTGCTACACATGCCCAAGCCTCATTTCTATAGACCTGGAGCCGATTATTATTTTTTTCGCGCCGTGCGGAATGAGGTTCATTTTAAGAGTTTTTTAGAGGGTCACGGAAAAAACGTAACGCGGAGAAACCTCACTCGAGAGAACTCGGTCGCAGCGCTGGGCCTTGGTGCGATTCGGCCGGCGAAACGGGAAGCTGAGGCTGCCGAACGACCCTAATTGAGTCTTTTCTTCTTCGCGCGGGGCAGGTTTCATGCGCAGTTCAGGGCTAAGTCCTCTCTGGATTCGGGAGAATTAGACGTGACTTCACCTACATTCCTCCCCCCCCTCCTTCTTGTAGTAGGACGATCCGTGCGAGATTCGCTCGCGTCCTTTACTTCACCTCTCCCCGAAGGTTGCCACGGTAACTGGGATCGAGCTAGGGAGCCTAGCGTCCAAAAAAAGCCGAGCTCGGCTTCGTCGGCTCCAGTGAAACGTTGCCTCCTTCTTTCGTGATTACCGGCCACCTCTGCATTTCCGAAAGAAACGCTTGACAGGCAGAAAGATAAATTGAGTAGACTTGGTATTCATGGATTTTCGGGATTGTGGCAGTTTCATCTTTTGAAGAGTCATTGCTTTTTGTCGGGCATTTGCACAGGAGAAAATGAAAGGTCACGCGAAGCCTTTTTTTTTTTTTTACCTTGGGTAAAACTTGGACTTCTAAGAACTGCAGTTGTCATCTGTTTTGCCTGGAGTTTTCAAAAATAGTGCTTTTCCAGAAAATCAGTTCATACTGTGCTTCCACTTCTGTATTGTCACACTGGCTCATTTAATTTATATTTAAAAATCAACTGTGATGCAGTTCAGTTGGGATAAATTGAGAGAGTGAGAGAGAGAGAGGGGGGAGAGAGGTGAGGTTAAAAGATGGATAGAGAATAAATGAGAGAGAGGAAATGGAGGGAAGAGAAGCATGGGGGAGAAGTTTGGGGAAGGGCAAGAGGGAAAGGGGGCATGGAACTGCTGAAAGGAAGACGAGTGAATGATGAGGGGAACGGAGGAACAGTAGGGGAGAAAAACAAGGTGTAATGAATGGGCCAGCAAGATAGGGATGGATGGAGTGACGAAAGGAAGGAATGAAGGATGAAGGAGTGGGATGGCATGAGGGAATAAATGAGGTAGAGATAGAGGGGGAAAAAGAGATGGGAAAGGGAGAGAAAGAGTAGAGAGAGGGGCGGAGAAACTGGGGGGAGGGAGGAGAGTGGAGGATGAAGCAGGGAGGAATGAAAGAGAGGGTGAAATTCATAAAGAGCAGATGCGGTGAAAGGGGGGGAGAGACTGGAGTGCAGAGAGAGGGAGTTGGAGGTGGAAGGGAGGGAAAGAGGGGATGAGATGAGGTGGGGAGAAGGGGGGCGGTCAATTTCAATGTACCACTGGTCACCGGTGAGCTCTCTCAACACAACCTACACTGGTCTGCAAACGTATTCATTTAACACATCTTTCAGAATAAACTTGATGTCTGCTCAGTTGTTATCATAAAACATCGTTTCAGCATTTGAACACTCAAAATATTAGCCACTGCTATGACTGTAGATTATCCCACAGTGCTTATTGGACGTATTGGACGGCCTGTTTCCATTTCCCATAAATCTTTGCTGCTGCCAAACAGGAACTAGAGGTTCATATAGAGTGGGGGGGGGGGGCAGACATATGGTGGAGCCCTGTGGAAGGAAAGGGTATCTGATAACGGCATTGGGAAATTGACTGCATTTCCCATCATGCCTTGTACTATGACTAATGAGCCACCCCCACAGTTTTCAAACTGGAGGAGCCCATGAGTGTTCTACTCAATGGGAGTGGAATGATGAATGCTGTCATAGAGAGGTTGGATAATTATTCCATGATGTTTGACAATTCCTTCACTTTAATGGACTGAAAGCAGAAATGCAATGGACTTCCATATATTTTATGGTGCAGCTGTACCAAGTTCAGCTCCAGCACCAATTCAGTTAGCCTTTTTTTGTTTCTGTTGCAGAACTCAACTCTTGGACAGGGGTTATCAGTAAACTTTGTGATTTACATTAAGGAAAAAAGGCTGTAATTTTCTGTTTCTGTGTCATCTATTTAATTTCTCAGCAGGGGTAATAATCCCCTGCTGGCCCAAAATGTTTTTGCACCCATGTGCACAACCGCTACGGTAATGGATTTGGTTCGGAGTGAACAACATTGTTGCATCAACGTGTTTACAGCATTTTGCTACCAAAAGCCACAGCACTCCAGCTATTTTGTATATAGTGCAGGACTGGGTTTTGCTTATGCTTGTGTTCCACTGACAGGAACATTTTTAAAATGTTATTTAACCAGCTGGGCCCGGCATGGAGCAGCTCCAGCCAGGCTGGGACAGACCGAGGTGGGGTTCCTCCGGCTCTGTCTGTGAGGGGGGGGGGGGGGGGTTGATATGGGACCCTGTTGATGCCCAGGGCGTCCATTTTCACGCAGAGGCAAGAGGCCTCGAGAGGACAGCGGTGGCGGGGTGGATGTTGGGGGGGGGGGGGGTAGGTGTTTCCTGTCCCTCGGTCTGTGTCTGATCTGGGACCCGGGCTGCGAACAGGCCAGTTAAAGGAGAGAGCGGATCCTTTGTGCTCGACAAAAAAAACCATGTCTCCTTTCCATGCAAAGTGGCCCCCAGGAGCAGAGTGAGAAACAGAGAAGGAAAAAATTTGCCATTTCTCTCTCTCTCTCTCCAGTTCTAATTGATGTACACAGATACATATTGCCAAAGCATAGGTGCAACAACCACAGAATAAACATAAACAGAATACAGATTTGTGTTTGAGTGTGTCTGTGTCTGTCCGTCTCGCTCTCTCCCTCTTTGTCTGCCTCTCTCTGAGCGCATGCTGTGATTTCGTTCAGGGAGAAACTCGCGGTCCGGCGTTTATCAGTTCCTCCACACGCCGGGGGGGAAACGTCCCGTCTGCGGCGCTGTTGTCACGGTGAACTCCCTCCCCCTGTTCGGCTGAAAAAAGGAAAAAAAAAAACCCACACGATTTGTGGTGTGTTTTCCTGCGCGTGTTTCTGCTGTAGTAGCGGTTTCTCCTTCGCGGGCTCTTTGATTTCGATAAAGAGGGTCGGGGGCGCAGCTGGGTCCCCCCCCCCCCCCCCCGCCGCTGTCCCGCGGTGACATCTCTGGGGCGAGAGAGTTTTTTTAGCGTCTGGCGCGATAAGGACGGGGATCGCTCGTCTCTCTCTCTTTCTCTCTCCCCCTCTCTCTCTCTCTCTCTCCCTCTCTCCCCCTCTCTCCCTCTCTCTCCCTCTCTCCCTCTCTCTCCCTCTCTCTCCCTCTCTCCCTCTCCCTCTCTCTCTCTCTCTCCGCTCTTTGTTGCGGGCGGAGGAGTGTCTGTGTTTTTCAGCGGCGGGGCTGGGTCTCCATGCCTACCAGATAACGAGAGAGAGAGGGGGAGAGAGAGAGACAGAGACACAGACAGACAGAAAGGGAGCGTGAGAGTGAGACACAGAGAGAGAGAGTGAGAGTGAGAGAGAGACATACAGAGAGACAGAGGGAGAGTGAAAAGTACAGATGGACAGACAGGAAGAGAGAGATGGAGTGAGACAGAGAGAGAGAGATACAGACACAGACAGACAGAGAGAGAGGGAGGGAGAAATAGACTTTACGTCACTGTTGCACTGTCTAGCGAAGCGAGATCTACATGTCTACACGCTATGATCCAACTGTGGAAAAAACATACTACGCACACACCCATACATACAAGAAGAAAGGTAGTAAATGGAGAGACAAAATGGGAGAAAGTAAATTAGGCAAAGAGAGAAAGAAATTATGAATGAAAGACCGAAATCAAGACAAATAAACATAGAGAAATAAAGAGGGGACTGAATTTGGAGACCCTGACATCTGCATTCCCAGCATTCCCTGCCTGTCCCTTAACGGCTCAGTGCGTACCCCCCCCCCCCCCCCCTCGCCAGGGGGCCCATTACACGGGTGTCGTTAACACGCGCGCCCGTCCGCGAAAAACCCCGCGAAATATTTCCGCGGGCGCTCGGCTGGCTGTCGGGAAACATTTCTGCGGACGGCTTTGCCGTGAGGTAATATTTTTTCTGAAGTCCTCTAGGAAGGACTAATCGTGTTTAATAAAAACTGAGGTTGTCGAAGGAGAGGGGGAGGGGGGGCGAGGTTTGGGGGGCCGAACATCTGGAGGCTCGCTGAGGTGGAGGAAGGTGCCTCGGGCCCAACTTCCTGTAACACAAGATCGGACCCCCCCCCCCCCTCGGGTGTGTCACATCGATACGTCCCCGAGTCCTTCCCCAATAATCAACGCGGACCACGCCCTCTCTGTCCTCGTGTGGTGTCGCCTGAGAGCCGAAACACAGGGCCCTTTATTTAAGGAGCTGGTGGAGTAATTATTTACCCCACCCCTCCTAACAGTTTTATGCACCCCTACTTTTGTTCTCCCCTCTTCTACGCTGTGACAGGTAAACGGTTTTCCGCGGATAACGAAGAGCAGCTGCACTAATCTGGCTAACTGAAACCCAACTGTGCTAACCTGGCTAACTGAAACCCAACTGTGCTAACCTGGCTAACTGAAACCCAACTGTGCTAACCTGGCTAACTGAAACCCAGCTGTGCTACAAGAGTGGAGAACGTTTTGTCACTCAGACCATTTAAGCTTTGTCTAATGGCGGCGCAGTAAACGCAAGCAGCTGTTTCGTGGGGGGGGGGGGGGTAGATGTGAGTTACAGGGACTCTCTGCTTATTCGGGGTGACTCCTCCGCAGGTGCGGGACTGGGGTTCGTGCCGGAATGTCTTTCCGTGCGTGGCTCCGGAGTTCCCCCGAAAACGGCCTGCTGTGTTTCGGGGGCCATTTTGGCTCAGGGATCTCGAGGTCAGCTCCTGGAGGACCACAGTCCCTAGCAGCTGGTTCACAGTGTGTTTCGGGTCTTAGGAGCTTAACTGAAGTTCACTGATCGGCTGAAAGGGCCCACAGTGCTATTGGCTGCTAGTTTGAATGTAAGCCGCACAAGCCTGCACATTCAGGACTGGACTGCGAGATACAGGGCTCGGCAAAACGTAGTCCAAGATGGCGGCTTGAGATCGCTCAGCTTGATATCCTTGGATGTTTTCCGTTTTTTCTGCTCCCCCCACAGGATCTGTTTAACGGCTCTGCGTGGCGGTGGTTTCTGTGGGAAGAGGTGTCAAAGCGGTGGGGTGGGGGGGGGGGTGTGAGCTGTGCTGGCGGGTCGGCCCTGGGGGAGAGTGGGAGGCGATGCGCCTCATCAAACCGCCGCTCTCGGGACTTTGCCGGGGGGGGGGGGGGGGGGGGGGGGAGGTGGGAGTGTTGAGGGGGGGCTCCTGCAGCCCTTTGTCTTTGCTTCCGGCCCCCCATCTCTGCCGAGGTGCCGCTCGCTCCCGTTTCAGACAGCCCACGCCTCAGCTCTCCAGCTTCACCACAGCCTCGTAGGCCTCTGCTTTGCTTGCGTGCGTTTCCCTCTGATGTTCTTATAATGCGTTATAATGCATTATGACCGCATGTCGACTGGCTTAGAGACGAAGACGTCTCGCCGGTTCACCGTAACACGTCAGTCGCAGTAGATTTACGGTTCACCCCATCCTCATCCCTCCCGAAGGAGAGAGCCGTCATTTTAACAGCTTGTAACAGAGACTGTAGTGTGGTTTATGCGGGCTTTAATGTGATATGGCGGGTGTTAACAGTACCCACCCACAGCACAACACCGTAGCATTACAGAAACGCTCGCTGTGTCTCAGCGCACCCTTTGGTTTGTGCAGAGCTGTGTCTCGCCCATGATTCACAGAAGCCCTCTCTTCCTCTCTTCTGAAGAGGCCCATTAAGCGATAACGCTCTCAGGTATATCTCTCCAATCGACTCGGTCGCACGCACGGCCTGAAATTACCGCTTTAAATGCGCTTCAGGAGAGAGAGAGAGAGAGAGAGAGAGAGAGAGAGAAGTTGGCTGCCAGGGTCAGGGGGTGGGGCTGGGGGGGGAGCGGGGGTGTGAGGCATTTTAAAGCGGACAACATCCATTGAGAGCCTATCAGCCGCAGCAATTACAGCTGCGGACAGGAAGGCAGGCTCAATTGAAATGTTGGCTTAACTAATCTCCCTTCTCGGGTCGACCGGGGTCCCCTGGAGCCAAAATGGACGCCGGTGTTTCCACTGTTCTCTGCCGCTGCCGCCTCCCTCCTCCCTAAACACAGGCACTTATCTTGGAGACTTCCACCGATTTTAGACGATTTTTTTCACGCGAAGGAGCAGAGGAAGAACGGACAGGACGTACCGCCTAGCGCGTTCCCTAATGAAATGCGTCCTACACCCAGCTGTGGCTAGCGGGGGGGGGAGTTGGGGGCGGGGGGCGGGGTATGGGTGGGGGGGGGGGGCACTAGCGAGTGTAAACACCCCTGCCCCCTCGGAAATGGGGGGAATTTGTGGCCGTTCAGGTTTCTGCCTCTTGTGTTTTTATCCAAACCCCCCCCCTCCCCATCTGGATGTACCCCATGCTGTGGAGAATAACATCCTTAGAATAAACACAGTGATAATGTTTTCAGTTCAGGGATCTAGGATAATGTTTCTTTCCAAGGAAGCACATGTGCTCCAAAGTTGAAAGATGTTGGGGAGCACACTTATGCATCCCAATTAGTAGACGTGCACTAACTGGAAAAATAATTTAGGAGCACGTCAGCTTTCAGAAGCAAATGCTCCTGGACGCAGAGCACGCCCCGTTTGTCTCAGGAGGGCGGGGACAATTTAACCACATGCCACCGGGTCACACATCAAAGCAATGGAGGTGAGAGAGACGGTGACTGCATTATGAGAGAGAGAGAGAGGGAGTCCAGCCTTCCATTCTTTTATCTTCCTCGCCTCCTACTCTTCTCCCTCACTCCCTCCCTCCCTCCTTATCTTCTCTCTCCTCTTTTATCTGCCACCAACACCGGCCCCTTCTTTGTCTGTGTCTCGTTTGACTGGTGCATTGTGGTCCGTATTCCCAAATGGATAGAGGTCTGAACGCAGCCAGTTCTCATCATCAGATATTCTTTTGTCCTTCTCCTCGTATTTTGGGGTTTTGGTCCGGGTGACCCGGTGATGCTGATCCTGAACCTGGGGCAGTTACCCCAGCCTCGAGGGAGCCCACAAACTGCCCTTTGGGTCCCGGTCACTCTGAGGTCATCCCTAATTGAATAATGCGTTGGAGTAAATTGGTGTAAATTGGCACTCATCTCCCAGGGTAGTCCTGGGGGGGTCGAAAATGCCCATGCAATTGAGAGTCACACTTGTTATAGCTGGGATACTCAAATTTGGCCCTTGGGGCCAGTAGTGCTGCTCGATTTCATTTCTCCTCTGTAATCAGGGACTGATTTAAACCTGACGCACCAGGTGAGTGGTAGTCTCTGGCCCATCAGTGACATTCCCTGCTTTAAACTGTCCCAATCAGGCCCGATTTGAGGAATACAGGTTGCCAGATTTAAGACTGAGAAAGAGGAATTGTCATAAGGCGGGCCTAGTACGGGGCCTTGGGGAACGTCTGCTTCAGGCTGTGAGTGATTGTGAAAAAACACACACACACACTCCCCATCTACCTTCCCATCTCTCCTGCAAAGAACAGATCTCAGGCCCTGCTGTTGTGTGTGAGAGCTCTGTTTCCAGCCCCCCGCACCCAAACCTAACCTCCTCTCCAGGCAGAGTCTCCCAGCACAGATAAGCTCCAGTGATATCAGAGCATCGTACCCCTGTGAGAGCTCGCTCACACTCCTTATCTTTGGGACGGTCCCGCCGAACGCCACTGATCCACGCTGCTTTGTCTCTCTGCTCTGTGGCGTGTGTATCTTGCAGATGCAAGGGCATTTGGTGTCTGTGTGCTCACGGAGTCAAAGACAGAGACGAGACGTCGCATTTTAATATCGGTCTTGTGTGGTTCACTGTCACCTAACAAAACAGGTAAAAGGAGAAAGTGAGAGAAAGAGAGAGACAGAGAGGGGGTGAGAGAGATTTTGTATTACGAAGACAGAGAGAGAGATATTCCGTATTACATATTCTGTTTTGCTTTGGCAATGCAAATATTGTTTTTGTCATGCCAATAAAGCTAAATTCAATTGATATTAAAAAGCTGAGAGAGAGAGAGAGAGCCCCCACTGTGGAGACGGGAATGTGGAACAGTAGAGTCTTCATCCTCCCCCCTGTACACGGTCTTACCCCGACCGGCTGGCTGCCCCCCCCCCCCCCCGATTTTGGGCTGGGGCCACCCCCGCCCGCCTCTGGAGGGAGGAGGGAGAATGGCGGTGAAGCCTTCACTCTGGGAGGAGCACAGAGAAAGCCTAATCTTTAAAGGGGCTGGAGACTCGGGGGTCAGGGAGGGTGGCCAAATTGTCCCTGTCTCGGCTCTAAATGGGATCAATTAGGGTTTAGCGAAAAAAAAAAAAAAAAGGTCTCATTTGGAGGGTTTTGGCTGGAAGGGGGAAATTAACCCACGGCTTGCTTTTTTTTTTTTTTTACAACCGGGCCACATTTGGAAGAAATCGCGCTCTCAAGATTTCCTTAAACTGACAGCCCCCCTCACATAAACCTGTCAATCATCGAGAGCGGTGTAGTAATAGCAGCCAGCACGGCTCTCTTTCTCAAGACCACAGCTGTCCTTTTCTCTCCTGCTGTCTCATTGTGAAAAACACACACACACACACACACACACACGCACGCACACCTGCACACACACACACACACACACACACCGCCTCATGCGAAGGTTAAGGCAACATGTGGACATTTTCCAGTCGTTGAGAGGATATTATTCTCTCCTGGAGGTTTTTTGTTTTTTTCATTACATAAACCCATTCTTCCCAATGACCTTGCTCTCTGTCTTACCCAGAATTCCCTCATGATGCTCTCCAGCCTACTCAAGCCATCGTGGGTTGAGCTCAATTAACTCTATTTTATGGTCGGGGGGCTCTGATTGCGGGGAACTGTTTTTTTCGCGGAGGGAGATGGCTAAGCGGTAGAAGTGCTGCGTCGCGGCTGATGTCAATGAGGTAAAACCGGCTTCTGGAAAATCTCACGGAGCTGAAAACCATGAGAGTCCAATCCCATCGGTACTGGACCGTGCAGAGAAAAGCGCCGGAGCTGAACTCCGAGGCGAACGTTTGTCTTCTCCGAGCTCTTTCGAAAAAAAAAAAAAAAAAAACCAAAGAAAAAAAAAAATGAGCTGCAGGCTGGAGGAGGTGAGTCATCAGGCCTTCTGTTCGGCGGTGTTTTTTGATTCGTTGAACCCTAATAAACCACTTTAAGAAAACACCGGCTACGGTGCGGTCGGACAAATTCAAGACGCGTTTGTTTTGTTCGCGTGGTTCATCTCAAACCTTGGCTTGAAGGAAGGGTGTCGTCCTTGTTGTTGTGTTTTTCGTTGGTCCTGCTGCACCTGGACAGGATCAGACTCTTCGTTCCGCAGATGGTCTCAGAACCTCTCCGCTTTTCTCTGAAGGCCTCTGTACGGAGTGTTGACTTCAGGATAGCGACGGACTGTTAGCTTCATCTGTTGGATCTGCAAAGGAGTCCTAAGAGAACAGAAGCAGTAATTAAAGACAAGTAGAAACACACACACACACACACACACGTACACACACTTTGAGGCTCAGACCAGTCAAGTTTCCCCATCTTCCACCTCTGCTCCTACCACACTCCCTGAACTTCCCAGTGGTCCGTGATCATTCTCCTTCCCTGCTCCCTGGAGCTCCTACACTGTAGTTCCGCCATCCTGTTTACCCTATGCTGGGAACCTGTCAGAAAGAAATCCCATATCATTTATATTACATTGCATTTAGGCAATAATCCAGAACGACTTATGCAAGTCCACACTAAAAAGGTTGGGTGAAGAACAGAAGCCATACCAAGTTATCAGTTTCACACCTGATAGTCGGATCCATTACATAAAAAACTGCAAGATAATATTAAGTGCCACAGTAGGTGCAAGAGATTGAGGATGTACACAAGTGCTAATGGATTTGAGGGTATTGTGTTGTGTTTTAAGAACCGAAGGACTGTAGAGTCCTCATCTATACTCTGTACTTTATTGTCTTTTAATGTTTGTCAAGCCATTAAATAAGGGAGGTGAATCCTCTGGAACCTGTTGAAGCTGTTAGAGGCTTTGTGTTTTTTTGGATGTACAGTGTAGTTTGATTGACTCATGACGTGGGGCCCCTGATAAAGGTAGATGGGCATGATTTGGGCCATTTTGGAGTTTTGTGTGGAGGTGCTGTCGCTTTTAAACCACGTTTTCAGATTGTGTGGCTACGTCAGCTCATGATGGTAGAGGAGAGCACAGGTGGAGGTAGAATGGCAACATCTAAAGCATAGAAACCATCCTGACCTCCTCACCTACAGACGAGGGTCTGAAGGGAGACAAAGCCACCCTCATTTCCCACCGAGCTCCCTTCGGTTCTCCCGAAATTCCTCGGGACCGTCCCGCAGCTTTCTCTCTGTCCGAATGCGAGAAGCCCAGCTCTGGTGCCAGGTTCCCGTTGGTTTGCCTGGGCTTTGTGTGATGGAGTGCAGGAAAGGGCTGATGAAATGCTCTTTTAATGTGCTCTCATCAGAGCCCCTCAGATGGAATTACGAGCTCCTAATTCCAAACGCAGATCCGTCGTCAGCTGCGCCTCACCATCTGTGGTTGGAGGACCGCCCCCCCGCCCCCGGTCCTGTCGTAAATACCCAGTTTTTCATCTTCCATCCATCCATCATCATCGATCCATCCAACCATCTGACCTGCTTATTCCTGGTCAGGGTCATGGGAGGGAGGGCTGGAACCTATCCCATCATGCATTTGGCTGAGAAACAAGAATACGCCCTGTACTGGTTGCCAGTCCATCGCAGGGCTGTTTGTCTTCTTCTTCTATTTTATTTTTTTTTAAACATTGTTAATTGTTGCACCTGTTAAGACGTCCGTTTGGCTTCCGTCCTCCGATGTCTATGCTGAGAGATGAATCCTATTGGCTGGTACGTCGCTACCTGTTTGAGTCGGACTGAGAAGCGGAACTATTTTTATTTTGACTGCTCCCATTTGACAATGAAAGGAGACTCACTGATTGCCCCTTTGCAGCGTCGGAGACGACCGGATTTTTAAGGCCCGATTAATCTGCGGAGCGGATGTTATGACTAATACAGACCGCCATTTCCTTTCACATTTGGAGTCCGAGGGGTTGCGGAATGAAAGGCCCTCATTTTAAAGGGGCAGAAACTGGACAAATGTGCCGGCTTTGATCAAAGAGGCCACGTGTGTGATTGCATCTCTCTCTTTAGCCCTTTCCTCCGCACTCCTCAAAAATCAAGATCTTTGGAACGGCGGGACGTTACCATTAGGCCTCAAGTGTTACAACATGTTGGGGTTCGGAGGGTGGGGTAAAGGGGTAATTTTTTGAAGACTAAAGCCTTGTGGTCATCACACAATGAGGGAACGTCAGAATGCAAAACCCTGTCGTAAGCGCTATAGGCGTAGAACAAGGGTCCTCCGTCTTATCCAGAAAGACCAGGTGTGGGTGCTGGCTTTTGTTCCAACCAAGCAGTTACCCACCTGATTCTACTAATCAAGGTCCTTAGTTAAGGTCCTTTGTGGTTGATTAGTAGAATCAGGAACCCTGCCATAGAATGATCAGATCAAAAGAAAAACATTGTCAATTGCAGAAGTTGAATTTAATAAAATTATTGGAATGAATCACAGTATCATACTCTGATGGACCGGTGACCTGTCCAGGGTGTATTCCTGCCTCTCACTCCATGCATGCTGGGATAGGCTCCAGCAACCCCCATGACCCTGACCAGGAATTAGTGGGTTAGATGTTGTATTGATTGGATGGCATAGTATCAAACCATATATGGGAGAATATATAAATTGCCACCATTTTCAGATGTTGCAATTGATTAATTTAGGTCCTTTTTTTAGTACATTCAGCATTGCATTTTCAAAACACTCCACATATTCAGAATATATAGCGGAATATTCCATTTCCATCGGGGGGGGGGGGGGGGGGTCTCAACAAAAGGAACATTATTCACCTTGATGGCAGCCATTGCTCATTTGGAGCAGACGGCCAGTCTCTCCCTACGCACATGATGCAGAGCTGACTTTCTGTTATATTCCTCACTGAGGTTTTTATTTCTGGGTCAGTGGATTTTTCCGTACTTGCGGACCGCTTTCTCAAGAGTGATATAAGCCTCCCTCCAGCCTGCGGTTTTATGTTGCGCCGTGAAACGCAGGCTCTTGGCGTTTGGACCTCAGTTCTACTTGCAGTGAGTGAGAAGGCAGCTTTGGAAAATGTACACAGAGCAATCGCACGCCGGGACAAGCTTGCCATGCTATGTGAGTGGCCTTGGAAAGCACTAATTCTGTGCTTTAGCTTGCGCTAGCGTTAGCTCGTATACCGAGCCTAATATCGCTGAGCCAAAGGGCGAGGACAACGCAATGGTGCAGGTATGAGATTCCCCCCAGAGGAGCGAGCTGAAGTATTTAAACCAGGGCTGCCAACCCCAGTTCCTGGAAATCTGTGGTCCTGTAGGTTTTCGTTGGAACCCTAATCTGGCACACTAATATGCGGTGCTTTGTTACGGTTGGAGTGAAATCCTACAGGACAGTAGATCTCCAGGAACAGGAGTTGGGCAGCCCTGATTCAAAACCCAGAAATTTCACGTGTCGAAGCATCCTAAATAAACCAAATAATGGCTCCTGTGGAAATCTCCGGTAAACTGGCCACTAAGGAGCAGATAAATAAGGATGAGATAAACATTTTTACCTCAGCAGTCATTCAGCCAGCCTGGTGTGTGTTTGATCTTCACTCTCCTTGTTTATCTTGTGAGCTGTTTTGTTCACTCAAAACACAGCAGGGGTCTCGATTTACTCATAAAACAGGGGGGCGCAAACGGGGGGAGGCAGGAAGAATGAAGGAGAGAGTGAGAGAGATGGAGAGATGACATGAGAGAGAGAGAAAGGGGGAGATGAAGAGAGGGAGAGAGATAAAGAGAGAGAGTGATGGAGAGGTGGAGTGAGAGATGAAGTGAGAGAGAGATGGAGAGGTGAAGAGAGAAATGGAGGGATGGAGGAAGTGAGAGAGGAGTGGAGAACTTTATTTTGGAGATGAGGACCTCACTGCGCTGTGGCGATAATCGCGGCCGCTTTGCACAGCGAGCGGTTTATGAGCCGCGGTCACCGCGGCAACATAAATAGCGGGAAGCCAGGGCCCTTAATGTGACAGTGGATCAGCGCCGGGCCACCATTACGCCGCGGTGTTCCATCCGTCAGGCCGCTCTGTGTGCGGCGGGCGGGGGGGGGGGTTCGGAAAGAGCTGTCGCTGCAGGAAGGGGTTGAGAGAGGGAGGGAGGGATGGGGGGTGGTCTGCAGGACCTGGGAATTCTGGGAATTTTGAGGGGGGAACGGAGGACGCATCGGAGCACCATTACGAGGTTCAGGCGGCAAAGGATGAGAAGGATGAGGGGATGATCTTGAGAGGATGAGAAGGAGGGTGACAAAAAAGGGAAGGAGGGTGAGGAGGATGGAGAGAGAGAGAGTGACGGCGGAGGAGGTGACTGCGCTCTGGTGTGAAGGGAGGAGAATGGCGTGAAACTGAAGTGTTGGTGGTTGCCGTGGAGATGGGGATGGGGATGAGGAGGGGCACTGAGGAGGGGAGGGGAGGGGAGGAAATGGGGCAGGAAGCCACAATGCCAGTCCTAGCAGCCCCTCTGTGTATCCTGCGTGTGTGTGTGTATGTGTGTGTGTGTTCTCATGCTGAGAAGACACACAATTTCTGTATAAGCCAAGAGATGTGGAGTGGTAGAGACAAGCTGCCTCTGTTACCTCTGCTCTCCTCTCTCTTTCCATTTCTCTCCTTCTCTCTCTCTCCCTTTCTCTCCTTATCTTGCTCCCTCATCCTTTCTGTCCTCTCTCTCCTTCTCCCAATCTCCCCCTCTCTCTTTCCTCTCTCTCCTCCTCTCCCTTTCTCTCCTGTCTCCTTCTGTCTCTCTCTCTCTCCCCCTCTCCCTGTCTCCTTCTCCCCCTCTCAGCTGTGTGTTCTGGCTCTCGTCCTCCTCCTCCTCCTCCTCCTCCTCCTCTCCTCCCCCACTCCTCCCCCGTGTCTCTGCTTTGTGTCTGGGCCCGGGAGGCTCCGCCCCTCTCCGCTAAACCCCGTTTCTCCTGAGCGCCCAGACGAGCGCCCGCCCCATCGGATTCAATTCGCCGCGCGTCGTCCGCACGCCAGTAAGAACCCGCTATCTTTGGAGAAAACACTTCCGTTTTCCAGAGTGGGACCGATTAGCTCCTAGCAACACCGCTCCCACATTGCCGTACCCCGCACCCCCCACCTCTCCAAATCACACTCCTTCTGTCCCAGGCAGCCCCTTATCTGACCAGTGGGGCTGTTTTCCGGGGAGCAACACACTAGTAAAATAAATGAAACCAGACAATAGGTGCCGGAGGTAATTGCACTTCTGTCACACACTGCAAAGCTACACGGTTTCCAAGGAGAGTTACTTCACTTCTGAAAGCCGAATAATAATAAATAAATAAAGTTTTCCCTCAGGTTTCCACACTCGTCTGGCCAAAGAGGCGTTTTCTTGTGGACCTGATTGCAGTACTGCCTCTGCTGTTGGTATTGTTTTCTGGGGAGATTATTTTTTGTTTGTTTTATGAACGTGAGTCGCTGCAATGAGAGGAACGGCAGACGACGTGGCAGAGTGTAAAACGTGAGGTGTGAGAGAGCAGCAACTGCCACTTTTTCAAAAGTGTGACTCCCCCCCCCCCCCCCCCCCTACACCCCTCTACCATACGGTACGGAGCTGAGACACGGTGCTGTGGCGGATTTGGCGGCATGTTCCATGAGCCGAGTCAGGATGGGTGGAGGGGGAGAGGGGAAAGCAGGCCCAACGCTCGTCTAAACGTGAGCCAAAATGGCGGAGGCCAAAACACACGAGCCACAAGGCCGTCGCTTGGCGAGGTTAGCGAGCGCGGCTGCGGCGGCGGCCCGATGTCGAACCGGAAACCCTCCGAAACGCCCCGTCCCGTTTCGAAGGCGGCCCCTGTGACTCTGAGCTTGACCCCACAGCTGCAGAATTCGGGGGATTCGTAGCAGATCCCCCTCATCTCGCGAAAGGAGTTGGCGCGTCCCGGACCAAGGCCGCCAAAACCGCGAACGCTTTTTATCGTGCGTTCCTCATTCCTCCTCTGGGGTCATCGGCAGATATGGGCCGTTTTATTCTGGAATTTTTATTTTAGTTCTTACCTTTATTCTCTGTTTCTGCCCCCCCCCCCCCCCCCCCCACCCACACTAAAAAGAAGAAGTGCTCAAGCCAACCTCAGGATGACTCGTTGGGAACATGCCACCCCGGTGGTCTCAGAGGGAGAGAGCCGAAATTAAGAGTGGCACTAATTACCCCCCCCAGTCACATCAGAGTGGCGGCCTCAAATTAAGTTGTGTCGGTGTGAGGGGAAACAGCGGCATGGTACAGGGTAGGGGAAAGGGGGGGGGGAAGGAGAGACGGGGGTTATTCTGCAGTGTGGCGGAAAATTTTCTTTTTCCCCAAAGGGAAAGCAGATCCACGATTAGTGTAGCAAAGGCCAGAGTGGGTGCAATTTTTTTTGTTCTAGCTCAGCGCTAAAAGCAACTGAACACCTCGACGCATCAATTAATCAATCCAGACCATGATTTGCTTAATCAGGGGGTTTTTAGTGCTGGGGTGGACGGAAAGAGAGGACTCACACCCGCCCTTTTCGGATAAGACCGGGGACCCTTGGGATAGACGGACAGAGGGAGGAAACATAACCCTGACAGAGCTCCTCTTTCCGCAATGAGAAGGGTGATTTCTGCCCGGTTATACCCAGAGAAGGGAGAGGGAAGTTCCATAACCCTGGAATAATGGCTGGATCTGCAAGGAGCTGTCAATCACTGATAACCGAGCACAGTGATTGGTTGAAAACCAGTGAGTCACTGATAGCACACGGTAGCTCCGCCTATTCCCATTTTAATGAAACCTCGTACACCCAGTTTTTAGCCACAGACCATAAAGTCACTGGTGAAAGTGGAGTTTCTCTGCCTCTATTGGCTGGGAGTATTTTAGTCACAGCGGATATTACGAATACATTTGGTGTTCACGTTTCATTCTTCGGTTTAAAAAAAAAAAAAAAAAAATGCATTTCTCACTTTCGTCGAAGAAAACCTCTGTGATGTATGCTTTGAAAGCCCTCCAGAGATAGCGTAGCACGGCGCGCTGCGCTATCCCAGAGCTATTAGCCCTGCGATAAGTGCAACATTAAGTTCGGCACATGTTGCAATCTCCCATTTTTTCTTCTCTTAAAGAGTCCCTATCTGGAATTCCTTTTTGGTTGTCCAGGAAACGCTCTTCTGCACCCCTTGGTGGACCTCTGCTGCTAGAAAACACGGGGCAAGAGTTATGTGGAATTTTCTCGGTTGCTGCCTGCTGACATGACCCTTGAACTTGTACTTAAGAGCTGATGCTTTGAATAACAGGCTTTCAGTGCTTGTCAAATTCCTATCAATCATGATTCTCTCTGTGTGGTGTGTGTAGATGGCGAACCGAGCTAGTCAAAAAAGGCTGGACTCCAGCAGATGATCAGTAGAATGGACTAGAGTGTTTGTTTTGTTATCATCATCATCATCATCATCATCATCGTAACCATTATCATAATCATCGTCATCATCATCACCATTATGATCATCTTCGTCTTGCTTTGGGGAAACCGGATCCATTATCGCTCACTCCTGTGACATCATCTAAAAGTTTTCAGACATGTCGTCCTCCAGCCTCTCCCTCTGTGACAATTTGTATCCAAAAGTGTTTCACTCTTAAGAAACAATTTCTTTTTTGAATGTTTCGTGATGTTGATAATTACGGGGACCTGAGGTGTGTGTATTCATTGTGGGGACCAGGGTGTGTGTTTCTTACTGAAACTCTGTTATTCATTGTGGGGACCAGGGTGTGTGTTTCTTACTGAAACTCTGTTATTCATTGTGGGGACCAGGGTGTGTGTTTCTTACTGAAGCTCTGTTATTCATTGTGGGGGCCAGGGTGTGTGTTTCTTGCTGAATCTCTGATATTCATTGTGGGGACCAGGGTTTCTGGATGGGGCTCTTGATGTTAGACGGATGAGTGCTGTTTTTGTGTGCATTTTTTTTTCCTACTTCTTCACAGCCATTTTTATACCTTACGGAGGCGCTGGCCTCATTGGTAAATAATTCTGTACGGCACAAACCGGTTAAGAGATACCCTTGTTCTGCCTTTCCCCTTCATCGGGAAGGCTGGTTTATGGATGCGGTTGCCATGGAAGCGGTTGGAGGCTTGCGCTCTGATTGGATCCTTGTTTTTTCCCCCCTGCCCCCGCCTGCCCTGTGAGGAAGAGGGCGGGGGGGGGTGGCAGAGACCTGTCTGTGGAGACAAGTGACTCAGAAGAACAGCGGGAGAAAAAGAGAGAGAGAGCCGCTGTGTTTTACTGGCGATTCACCTCCCCTTTCATCTCCATCGGCGATAATTTCAGAAAAGAGGGCACCTGCCCTCAGCCATCGTCTGTGTGAAGCACCCACCATGGCAATGCACCACAGCCATTTTCCCTCCGATAATCCTAGAACATCAGTTAGTGTAGAGGCAGGATTTAACTGATTGAGGTTTACATGGCCAAGAAGGAAGAGCGAGATTGGTCATTTGACCGAAAGAACTGCCCTCGACTGTTTAGAGAAAGTTTCTAAGAACCCTTTTCTCGATCTTTGACATCAGGGTGAGTCCGAGCCTCGGGTTTAATATTTCACACCTCCGACAGCACAGTGTCCCTATCACTGCACTGGGGCAGCGGTCTCCAGCAAGAGGAAGATTGATCACAGTCATTTCAGAGGACACACAGCAACTCAATCTTCCTTGGTCTCCCATCCAAGAAACAATCCGAACCCCTATTAGTTTTAACTGTCAATGACAAATGAAGGCTGCAAAGTGGCATGGGTTATTCTGCTGATTAAAATGAGCTTTGTGTTTGGTGTAAGGGAGCGGTGCATTATGGGCTTTTTATGACCATGCATTATGGGTCGACTAGTGTGATGTTAACCTCTGTAAAAATCTACCAGGCAGCTTCCCTGCAAGGATTAATACATGAAAAGTAAGTAAAAAAACACAATTATGTGAAATTGTTATGTCAATAGTGCTGTAACATGATTTAATATTAGGTTACAGTTTCATTTGGTAGCAAAATTTTCATGGCGGAAAAGAAATAACATCATAACTCTTGACTTGTGGCGTGCCAATGTTTCCGACGAAGAATTTTGTAGCTGAGATTCAAAAGCCGTAAAGCCAGCCATAAATCTCCGACTTCAAACATATGAGCTTTGACACACATCCTATTCATTTTTGGAGAGCCTTTTGCTGTCCAGACAGCTGAATCCGACAATAATGTGGAAAAACAATACCCTGCTCACAATGGCTACAAAACCCAATGCGTGACATTAGCTGGGTAGAACCAGATTCTAACTTCACAATAATAAGATTTAGTTTTTTTTTTTTTTGCATTCGTTTCAGGAAATTTGAGAAAACGTTGCCTTCTTTTGATGGGTTTGCGAGAGGGGATGAAATGCCCAAAGCCACTGAAAAAACGAAAATGACAGAAGAGCGGACCATTTTTATGACATCATTCATTTGCATGTTAACGCACACAGTGCTGAGGAGAAGTGATGCCCATTGTAAGACAAACTTTATATGAGCGCTGAAGTGATTTTTATTCTGCTCTGTAGCATCCATTGTTACGCTAATAGCTCCATACATCTCTCCCTCTCCTTCTCTCTCTCTTTCTCCCTCTCCTTCTCTCTCCTCTTTCCTTCTCTCCCTCTCCCTCTCTCTGTCTCGCTGTGATAAGCCTCAGGGCTGCAGTGATGAATGTTCTCTGACTTGTCCTGTCTATCGCTATCCCCAGACAAGGAGTGGAAAAAAACACCCCCCCACCCCCACCCAAAAAAACATGTAAATAGAACTGATTAGGGATGCTTGGTTAGCTGCCAAGGTAACCAGCCCCACCAACCAGTGATTGGATGGATGGGTGTGGGGTGGAGTGTGATGTCACTGTAAGATGCAAACAATGACAACACCTAAATAACCAATATTGCCCATAGTCAGGTCACAAAATACAAAGGATCTGTTCATTTCACTCTTTTTTTACTTCAGTAGGTGATAGGAGACCAGAATGCAGAGAGCAAATGTGCATGTGAGTGTGCATGTGTATGTGTGTGTGTGTGTGTGCATGTGTATGTGTGTGTGTGTGTGTAGGTGTGTGCATGTGTGTGTGTGTGTGCATGAGTATGTGAGTGTTCGTGTGTGTGTGTGTGTGTGTGGGTGTACACATATACATGACTGTTCGTCTGAGTTTTTTGTGTATGTGCATGTGTGCACTTACGTACCTGCGTATGTGTGTGTGCGCATTTTTTACGCGCATGTTGTTGCGTGTGCAGATTCTTGCGGAGCATGAATGCATGTGTATGTGTGTGCATGTGGGTGTGCATGAGTACAGAAGTGTTTTTGTGTGTGTGTGTGTGTGTGTGTGTGTACACTCGTACGCGTGCGTATACGTGGGTGCGAGAGCATACGTGTGTGTGCACGTGCTCACGCTTACTGTACGTGCGTGTTTTCGCATGCTCCGTTTCCTGTGGGGCGATAGTGAGTTCCTGCTTTCACACATCTCCTCTCAGATCTCACAGGAAATTAATTTCGGCTGCTCTGGGTTTGGCCCTCGTTTTGGAAATTAATAATAAAAAAACCAAATCTGTATAAATCGTTTTTTCATTAAAAAAAAAAAAAAATTCCACAAAACCCCCCTTATTTACCTCAAAGGAAATTGGTTGTAATAATCTACAGTTTTGACTTCCCTCTGTAGGCAATGTGCTGAAAGGCTTTTGGTGATTGCTGCCACATCGCACAGATGCTAAGTATTAAAGGCACATAGCGAGGGGGCTAGCTAATTGCTGTAGGAAACCTGTTAATGAAAACTTTGATCGCTAGTAGTGTTGTTTCTAGATATGCTTCGGGTTCTCCTGGGGTGGGGGGGGGGGGGGCAAGTATGGTGGTGGAGGGGGTGTTGGAAAAAGATCAGAAAACGTCCCATATACAGGCACTAAAGAAGAAACGCTCGAGTAACCGCCGTTTTTGTACTTCCACTGTGTGTAACGGAGGCTGAGAAATTAATTCCAAATGACCCACTAAAACCTTGTTGCTTGCTTGCATGCCAGGTGTTTTGGTCGGGCATCTGTATGCTAACAATGGCCTTTGTCTGGAAGGGGTGTCGAAATGAGACGCGTGTAATTCTTACCAGCTCTTGCGTTTCGGTGTTCGCCATCAGGCCAATTAGTCACACTGAAACGCTCGGTTTTCACCTCCAAGCGCGCCATTTTTGAGGGGGGTCGGAGCCAATCTGGCATACTACGGGGCCATTATGGTCCTTGTGCAAGCGCCTTAACCCTTGACACGGATGCAAATAAAACTCAGAAGTCCTCTTCTGATGGAGGGCCCTAACAATGCAGCCTAGATCAATGTCAGTAAAAAAATTTAAAAAATAAGGCTAGCCTGTACAAGTCCCTCTCTGCTTCTGAAACCTCTATGATGGCACTGCGGGACTAGCTGTGTGTGCCAGTAACCCTTCATCAGATTTCGTTGGGTCACAGCAGGACCCAAAAAGTCCCAAGTGAGGGGTGTCCGCCAAGTAGACAAGAAACAGGAAATGCCCCCCAATATAGCTGGTTGGCTTTGAGTCAATGGCGGAACGCTGGGGCCGCACTGCGTTGCCGTGGAAATGGGGCAACGTTCTAGAACTTGTTTGTTTTGGTTGGAGTTCTTTTTGTTGTTGTTGTTGTTGGGTTGCTGGGCGCCGTGGTTGCCATGGAATTAGTTCAAGTGGCCCTCAGTAGCTGCTGAGGAGACAGAATGACCTGCTGTGTCAGGAGTTCTGTTCTTTTGACCAATGCCTGGCGCCCACAATGCACCTTGGCAGAATTGCCCGTGTGACATTGCAGCTCGTGTGTGCAATGGATCACCTGCTTCAGTGACCGACTGCTTTGAAAAACGGCAAACGTCTTCTTTAAATTGGAGGACCCCCTGCTAGGCGCGTAATTGAAGCATATTGTGCGGGGATTGACTCTGCGCGTAAGATTAGTTGCCATTAGTCGCTATCCCGCAACTTTGCTGAATAGATCTTCGGGCACGTAATTCAGTGAGCAGGCTTATGATCAAGCCCACAAGTGCTCCGAGCCTCGTCTTCCAGTCTAATGTGTCGGCACGCTTTTTAACAGGCGGGTACGGTTGCCATTTTGCGTGTGTAAATGACTGATTGAACTTCCCGAGAGGAATCCTTCGCACGCTGAGCATCTCTGTGGTCGCCAGGGAGTCGCTTTGCTTCGTTGACGCTCGGTGCGAATGCGTGTCTGGCAGCGAAACAGAGGACTTCAGTCCACAAATTCTGGCACGAGAAGAAATGCATTGTGGGAGAGGCGGCGGGAAGGGGCGGAAACATCGCCAGGCCGACCCCATTCATTCCGGCGATGAAAGTGCTGCGTTTCCACAACCTGGCAACCCAGCGATAAGGGGGTGATAGAGTTTACTGATTATTATTTATTTTATTTTTTTTTAGACTTGTTTTTGCAGTGCCCTTATTCGGGGCAGCCTGGTGGGTGTGGTGGGGTGCGGTGTGGTGGTGCGTTTCGTTTCGGGTGGAGGGGTTTGGTGGGGTTGCCGAGGGTGGGAACCGCATGTGGCGCCTGCCGGCCTCGACCATCAGTAACCTGGACCGGAGAAGACGCGGCGGGGCGGGGGGGGGGTCGCTGACCTCCCAGGTTAAATGACATCATCAGTTATGTCATCACTTCCTTCCACGAGTTATCGCCTAATTCGGTGTGAGTGTGTGTGTGTGTGCCTGAGTCTGTTTATGTGTGTGTGCGCCTGTGCGTCTGTGTGTATGTGTGCACACGTGTGTTTGGGTGAGTGGATGGTTGACAGTTGAGGGGACAGTGCAATTTACATCGGCAGTGCGGTACGGCTACGCACAGCCTTCATATGTGAAGGGAGACATGGCAGCCAGACGAGATGAGGGTAATAAAGACGAGCCCGTGGTGCTTCTC